>NW_012098499.1:719263-721204 GCF_000951045.1 Mandrillus leucophaeus
GAAGGGACTTTTCTCCCCCTACTCCTGCCAAAAATCGTTTATGTATGTATATATAATCCTGAAATATCTTGCCAGACACAGAGTTCTGAAGATTTATATATGCGGCTTTATAATTATGTTGTTATCTTTAGAAATGGCAAGTAGTTTGAGATAATCTGAATTTTTTAACCATGAGAAATTCTTCCATTAATTCTTTAATTCTGAAAACTGAATAGATTCTTCTTCATCTTCCTCTTATTAAATGTATCAATTCATAATACATATACTTATCTACATAATAGACATTTAAAACTTAATTGTAAATAATATATGTATTTTAATGTTATAGGCATAAATGAAATATCTTTAAAAATTCAATCCTCTGTTCTTATTTTAAAGCAGTAGAGTCTTCTAGCTTATTTTAGTCTTGTGTTTTCAAGTGCTAAATGGGTTGAAAGCATTTCTTCCAAAGAGTGAGGGACTTTTGTGGGAGGTGGAGGGTAGATTTTTATATTTGCTATTTAACCCTAGGAGAACACAAATTTCCTAGACTTATGTTGCTCTGAAACATTAAAATTTTAAAAAAGAGAAACTCAGAGATAGTCTTAAATCATATACAAATAATGCCCACTTTCCTAAAATAGGTATGTAGGTACAAAAGAGCCTATGTTAATGAGAAAGTATAATAGCCTGTGATCTTAATCTTACCTTCTGTCAGATCTCTAACTTTTGTAGCTGTAATAAGGAGGTAGAGCTGCCAGAATTCAGAAAATTAAATTGTATTTATATATCCTATAAATGTAATGCTATATTATAGTTTCAACTAAAACTATAATATAGTTTCAAAATTATATTATAATTGGTATAGTATTTTGCATATATGTTATGTTGTAATTTTAAAAGGGAGGCTGCCATTTATTGCTCCAAAAGGACCTTTTGAAGATGAGTGATTTTGATGGGATTAGAATTCACATAAATATTATTTTCCAAAGTAATTGTAACTTTCTGAGTGATTAGACCTTTGTGAGTATATATACTAATCTCCTGGTCCAGCGCCCTTCTTTTATTTGCCATGGTAAATCTTAATGTGTTCAAAAACAATTTGTGGTTTTACAACATATTGTCATTAAAGCAATCAGGACACTACATTAAATGAATTGTTTTGTTTATTAAATATCGTACATTTCCTTAACTTTGGTTTCTATATTTTCATCCCAGATGCTGCCAGTGAGAATGAAGATCAGGTTAGTCCTGCTTTTTCTGTTCATTGAATTCATTCCAAGATTCCCAAAGAAAAATGGTTTGTGGCCAACACCTTCATGTTAATAATACAAACATATTATACTGGTAGGTACTAATAGCTTTTGTTAAAAACACAGAAACAGATTTTTATGAATCAAGACATGAATCTTTCTCTCTCTCTCTCCCCTTCTCCCTCTCTCTCTCTCTCTCATACACACACACACACACACACACACACACAGACACACACACGCCCAACATATTAATGATGATGGATGTCTGCAAGAGACAATTTATCATGTTAAATGAGCACTTTAACATTTCATAAACAAAAAGTAAATCAACTGGAAAACTACTGTTGTTCCATTTAACATCTGAACAAGCCATGATACACCACATAGGAAGCTAAAATAAATTTTCTAGTAATCATTATGCAAAAGAGGGTGCTCTGTATCTTGAATAGAGTGTATATAGTTCATCTATTAAATATTTATTGAGCATCTATTAGATGTCAGACCCTGTTTGAGATGCTGTTGATATTTTTAAGTAAACAAAATAAATGAAATTCCTGTCCTGAAAATTACATTTTAGTGTAGGAAGACAGACAAATTTATAAGTAGCTTAGCAAAACATATGGTACATTAAATAATGACAAATGCCAGGAGAAAAATAAATCAGGAGGCATAATAGGATCCCAAAGAATGGAGGTGGTATCCATTC
>NW_012098499.1:724954-726463 GCF_000951045.1 Mandrillus leucophaeus
AAATAAATAAATAAATAAATAAATAAATAAAAAAGAAAGAAAGAAAAAGCACAAAACACCCCAGATATAGATATAGGAGTCTAAATAGAAACTGTTAGTAAATTTTTCGGAAGAGGTTGTGTTTGTCAGAGTTGAAGCAAAAGCTTTGTTTGTTTCCTGATACAAGCAATTTGAAGCAGATTTTTTTAAACAATCAAAACAACAACCAACGAAAATCCCCTTAGATTCCAAAGGCTTAATCTAAAGACCTTGTGAATTTTCAATGGGTACAGAGGTGGATGCTTTTAATCCCAGCACTTTGGGAGGCTAAGGCAGGTGGATCATTTGAAGTCAGGAGTTCAAGACCAGCCTTCCCAACATGGTGAAATCCCATCTCTGCTAAAAATACAAAAATTACCCAGATGTGGTGGCATGCACCTGTAGTCCCGGCTACTCAGGGGGCTCAGGCAGGAGAACCTCTTGAACCTGGGAGGCAGAGGTTGCAGTGAGCTGAGATCACGCCACTGCACTCCAGGGTGGGCGACACAGCAAGACTCCGTCTAAAACTAAATAAATAAATACCTAGTGAGTTTTCTAAATTAAAAGGGAATATAACATTTTAAAGTCATACTTTACTAGGTAGCACAAATGCACCATATTTTAAGCTCCTAAAAAAGAATGAGTGATGTGTAGCAGGACTTTCATAAAATGTATTGAATGAATGAAAAGAAGGAATTACCACTTTTGAAAGTCATTCTACTTTCTATTTCTCCACCAATTCTATTATTTAAAATGTTTCCACTGTCCTCCTTAAACTTTGTATAACTCAGTTATTGGTATTTACAAAACTAAAAGCCCAAAACAAATATAGTAGGATTTTAGTTCCAAATGATGTGTCAAAAAAATTATGAGAGAGAGAGAGAGAGATAAAGGCTTATGCAATTACTGAGAAATTTCCTCAGTACTTCCATAGATTCACAAGGTTTGATTCTGATGGTAGTTATAGTAGTGTTGATGGCATTTGTGGTGATGGTGGTGGGGGTGGGAATATGGGTTTTTAAAAAAATATAACACAAATTTGAAAATGCAAAATGGTTACGCCTCTCCCAGAACCTCGGAAGGGGGATGTGACAGTGAAGGGCCCTGAATCTTAAGCTTTATTAGCTTTAAGGTCAGTCTGCCTGTGCTCATAGTCAAATGATAGATCAAGGGACATGAAGTTCTTTTCAGAAAATAAACCAGCCTAGAAATTTGTTTTCCAAATACATAGAACCAAGAAATCCTTTTTTCATTTAACACTGTTAAAATTTCTAGGAGCTGATATGTTGCAGTACACCCATGGGGAAATGTAGGCAGACATTTTATAGTGTTCAATGCTCAAACACCTTGCCTCGGTCCTTCAGCAACATTTTCATATTCCTTTCGCGGAAATTACTGTTGGCCCACTGTGTACTAGGTACTTTATATATACCATCTTAGCATATTCCAGTAATAATAATGACAATCGCCACCAACATCAAAACAATAATA
>NW_012098499.1:728218-731080 GCF_000951045.1 Mandrillus leucophaeus
TGTTAAATGAGCACTTTAACATTTCATAAACAAAAAGTAAATCAACTGGAAAACTACTGTTGTTCCATTTAACATCTGAACAAGCCATGATACACCACATAGGAAGCTAAAATAAATTTTCTAGTAATCATTATGCAAAAGAGGGTGCTCTGTATCTTGAATAGAGTGTATATAGTTCATCTATTAAATATTTATTGAGCTTCTATTAGATGTCAGACCCTGTTTGAGATGCTGTTGATATTTTTAAGTAAACAAAATAAATGAAATTCCTGTCCTGAAAATTACATTTTAGTGTAGGAAGACAGACAAATTTATAAGTAGCTTAGCAAAACATATGGTACATTAAATAATGACAAATGCCAGGAGAAAAATAAATCAGGAGGCATAATAGGATCCCAAAGAATGGAGGTGGTATCCATTCCCATAAGGGTAATCAGGGAAGTGCTCTCTGGAGAGACAGTATTAAAATAGGGATCTGAAGGTCATAAGGGAATGAACCATGAAAGTGTTTGCAGTTTACAACAGACCAGACAGAAGCATCTGTGAGCGCAGAGGTCCTGATGCAAGAAGGCGCTTTACCAACTCTTAAAACTCTTTTGTTTGATAAATTAAAAAATCATTTTCTATTAGAAGTTAAATTTTTTCATCTATTTGAAAGAGAAGACCAATTACTCTCTCACACACATTTTGTATATTTATATACACACACACTGCTATGCATGCTCTTAATTCAGCACTTAAAACACAATTTTAAACGTTTTGCTGAATATGTGTCAAAATTTGCTGTATCTCTGGCCATGAACATTAAAGGAATAAAAATGTGAAACAGCTATTCTTTATGTTGAAACTCTGAGAACCATGGTTACAATACTCTCTTGACGTATTTTGTTGCAATTATTTGTTTTTTTAAAGAAACTTCTTACATGAATGTTCTAGATAATTTTATCATGCTCTCTACTATTTCATCTAAGTTTACTGATTAAGGAGAAGTCCAGAAAGTTCAGTAGACTAGAAAATAAGCTAGACTTTTGGGAAACAGAGCGCATGCTCACTTGGATGTTTTATCCTGGAAAAAAGAAGGATGTTACATAAGTATCACTGTGTATAAAACCATCATTTTCTTTTTCAGAGTCCGTGATGATGGTTGGTGATTTGTGGCAGATACTGGGACTTTTACACTGATATTTTTCATAGCATTAACCTCCATTTCACTGAAAACCATTTTAAAAACAAATTTAGTGACTTCTTATATTTGGTACTAAAGGCAAGAACACAAAGAAGTGATTATTTTATTTGAAAGCCTTTCTAATCAGAGTTTTCGGATACTGTGTCACAAATGAAAACTACTGATGTAGTCTTTTTTGTGATGCTGCGATTTGGCTATTTTCCAAGTTTAGTAGCTTGGGTTCCTTTCAGCATGATAAAAGCATATTAAATGTCCTAAACATGAACCTAAACAGCAGGGAAAAGCACTGCAGCAATCTGGAAGGATCTTAAGCATGCTTAAATTTGTCATCACCTAAGAGTCATTCTTCAGGCAAAAGCAAGCTGGTCAGTGCTCTAACACTGAGATAGGGCAATGGCAGCTCCTGGAGGGTTTTATTATAATAGCTGGAGATGGACAATAGAAGACTGCAAATTAGGCCTCAGCCAGTGAGGGAAACAGGAAGAACTTGGCCCTAGAGGGCTCCGGTTTTCCTGGGACATGCTGAGAAAAAGAGAATAATGGCAACAGTAACAAAACAAAACAAAAACAGGCCAGGGACTGGAAGTTACTCTGCAAGTAAACAGTTGCTGAAAAGTCACCTACTCAACTCAGGAGGGCTTTTGGTCTAAATTTGCTTCTGTTTCAACCCTCTCTATTGTGGTCATTGAAAGGGTATTCCATTTTGCTCAGAGAAAAACTCTACTGCTGCTTTCCATTTTTATGGTCTTTTCCTGTTTCCCAAGAGAATACATTGGATAATTTCATAACTCAGAAAAATAGCACTGAATCTCCTCTTAACTAATTAAACACTGTGAACAAGTTTCTTAACCTATTATCTGGGCCTCTGATGCTCAGTTTGTAAGAAAAGGAGTCTTTCTAGGAATTAAGCTCTCATCTAATAGTGACATTGGATAAGTCCAATTTAGGGATTATTCTGATTGATGCAACTCTTTAATTATCTTTTTATAAGTAGAGACAAGGTCTCATTATATTTCCCAGGAGGGTCTTGAACTTCTGGCTTCAAGCAATTCTCCTGCCTTGGCACCCAAAAGTGCTGAGATTACAGGCATGAGCCACTGCACCTGGTCTGATGCTACTCTTTTATGATAAACATTCAAAATTATTTATAGCTTTATTCCAGGACTATCATAAGTCTTCTACACACTTTCTATAAGACTTACTTAATAAGGGATTTTTTTTTTATTACAAAGGCCTCAGGCCCTTCTCTGATTCTACTGTATGGACTTTAGGATCAATTATATTCGGTAAGGTAAGCACAACTTGCAAAGTTGGCATTTGATACTGTAGAGTCAGAGATCAGACAGATCTCAAGATGCTCAGTAATTAATCTGTGTCCAGAAATTACTACTGTGCTACTCTGATGGAGTTACTGTGTAGTGATAATAATCTTAGATACATTTTAGCATGCCATCCTTAGCAAAATTTCTCAGGGCTGGTCTGTGATATTTTTTAGCGATTCTCCTTCACCATTAATCATTTTGCAAGTGCTACCAACTGCCTACCATTTTTAAGAGGCTAGATTAAGAACAGCTTTATTCATCCAGGCAAGTATACTTCTGTTTTACCTACCTAATGCTGTATCTATGGCACCTAGCAAAGTATAGTAATCTAATAATAAGTGATTGCTGGCTCAT
>NW_012098499.1:732921-735739 GCF_000951045.1 Mandrillus leucophaeus
TATGTCAAAACAAAGCTTTGTTTTGATGTAATTTCAGCTAACACAACTTTTTTTGGCATTATCTTAGGAAATATGTCATGAATTTCAGGCATTTATGAAAAATGGAAAACTGTTCTGTCCCCAGGATAAGAAATTTTTTCTAAGTCTTGATGGAATAATGTTCATCAATAAATGTGCCACATGCAAAATGATACTGTGAGTAAAGGTTTCTTTCTTTCTTTGCAATGTTTGAGTTAACAGCTAGTCTCTGAACTGGTAAATGTATTCTTTTCCTTTTCTTTCAAGTGCATTTTTCTAAACCGAAATGGTTAAATAAAAGTGCTGAGCAGATCACTCTGACATCTTCCATCAGATAAAGTTGGATAATTGCCACCCACCTGGAAAGATTTTAATAATCACTCAAACAAGATTCCGAAAGCATTCCAGAGGGCCCGGTATCAATACCTTCTGTAGCACTCTATAGTCTTTTGAGGATGTAGTTCCACTTTGAACTTCCTGGTTTTGGAAAAAAATGAAGTTGACAAAGAAAGTCAGATTCCCTGGGCCTGTTAAGACCTGATTCTGTTGCAGCCTAGGGACTGAGAAGATTGGCTTAAGCATAATGCCAGACTCTCCTTGTGGCAGCCAACCAGCAGAAGGACTTAAGCAAGGTATACCCTGATTCTGTGAGCTGCCAGTGTCTTTAGACACCTAGCATTCTAGGATGAGATAAACTAAAGGGTAGATGATAGTTTCCGACTCCTTGCAGCTCAGAAATAATTAGTATCCTGGTAGTTTAGCAATCTCTAACCAATGCTTCTTAACTTGGTTTCCTTCTCTCCATTGTCACCCCAAAGGTAAAAGAAGGCGTGTGTTATCAACTGCGAATCCTCAAACCAGAATGTCCTAATTTGTTTTTGAAAAGGAAGGTTAGCCTCAATTTCTGACCACTGTCAAAACTTCAACAGTGGTAGCAAACCAATACTGAGCTTACTCACTTAGGATAATTATGTTATAATTGGCTTTTTAAATGTCAGGTTGGTGTGTGTCACGGAATTTAATTTGGGGATTGACGTAGTCAATCAGATTGGGATAATGAAGCTCAGATCGTTTGATCATGCAGTGCTTCTAGTGAAGAGATTGTGAGACTACAAAGAAGTCAGGACAAGATTTAATAGAGGATGGGAGGCCTAGGGCTGGTTGAATAATTCTTTCTTCTTTTGAAAGCTGAATGTAAACCAGCAGCTATATTATTTATTATAACATTTTCTTCTTGTTTTGTAAGATATTTTAATATGAGACTGAAAGTGTGAATATAATAAATCTACTGAAAAATAATGTAAAACAAAAATGAAATGCCTTAAGAGTCTGAAGACAATTTATTATTTTGAAGTTACTCATTCAGTTATTATTTTTATGAGTTGGGTAAATTATGTTGGAAGAAAATTGTTTTTTTTTAACCTGGAAAAAAAGGAGGCTATGGAAGGCCATAAAAGCTGTCATCAGATTGCTAAAGAACTGCCTTATGGAAGAGAAAATTGATTTGCTCTGTGGGTCCCTAGATGTCGGAATTGGAACCAATATAAGCAGGTTCAATGTGAATATTCTCTTTCAAAAACTACATTCAACGAATGGGGCAGATAGCTTTGAGAGTTGATGACCACCTGGCTGTTGGAAGTATTCCAGGAAGGTAGTCTGTTATGCAGTTAAAGTTAGAGATTCTTGCCTATAATGATACCATGTTCAAGATACTTTTCAATGTTGAGGGGAGATCTGAGGTACTGTGTCCATTTCTGAACATGCTACCCATTTTGACATGCCAGGCTAGGCTGAGGAGGGCAGTCAAAATTAAGTTTACCATGCTAGCTGTTATTTCTATAAGTTGAGCAAACAATGTTTAAACTATGCTATTTCTTGTCTTCTTCCAGGGAAAAAGAAGCAAAATCACAGAAGAGGGTCAAGCATTTAGCAAGAGCTACCAAGGCTACTGCCCCAACAGAGGTGAGACTATTTGGAGCCAACCTGTTTACTTTTGAGAGGATGTTTGACTCTATTTAGAGCTATCTGTTTATTCCTTAAGTACCAGGTCATACCTGTTTTGAAGCCAACAACTTAGAAGGGAGGGAACATGGGTTAGTCCAGGGGTGGGCTAAATATCTGGTACATCTTGTCCATAGGCCCAACCCATGACCCAACTCTAAAAACATTTTAGGCACTGACAGAAACTAAGAGGTGGAGTCAGCCAGTGTGATGTCTGCCTTCCACGGCCATCATTTCTCACTCCTCTTGTCCTGTCTTAGCCCAAAGAAGAGCTTTCCTGGGACTGTAGAACTAAGTTCAAATCAGACTTCTTATTGCCTATGTAACATGGAAAATTTATGTATCTCTGGATCTCAATGTTTTCATCTACAAAATGAGTTTTAGACCAAATGGAAACTAAGTTCTAAAAGCCAATCTCAGGGTTTAACATGTTCTAGCAGGCATTTGACTCATTCTATTTCCTTTTTCTTTTGCTCTTTTGCTTTTTACTGTATATGTTCCAGTACCTGGAGGGTCCTTCTAATTCAACTAGAGTTGGTTGTTTATATCTATTTTGCAGACAGGGAGTCAGGCTAATATTTTGTTTAAGAAAAGTGTTCTCCGGTAAAAAAAAAAAAAAAGGATCATAAAACATTAAGAAGTAACGTAGAAGGAAGGAAAGAAACTGCAAATTTATCCTACTGTATAAACCATTTCACTTTATAATTTTTTTCATTTATAAACATTTAAAAAATCTATACAAAATTATAAAAATAAAATTAAAAAAATAAAACGTTGGGGCCCAGATTGGTGGAAATAT
>NW_012098499.1:735789-737075 GCF_000951045.1 Mandrillus leucophaeus
GAAAGAAACTGCAAATTTATCCTACTGTATAAACCATTTCACTTTATAATTTTTTTCATTTATAAACATTTAAAAAATCTATACAAAATTATAAAAATAAAATTAAAAAAATAAAACGTTGGGGCCCAGATTGGTGGAAATATGTATCTAGCCTACAATATCTCACAAATGGATTATTGACAAAGCTGGGACGACCACCAGCTAGTCTAACCACCACTCACATCCCCCCAGGTCTCCTATGCAATTTCTTCACTAATTTCCTCTTTCTTTTCCTTCTCTGCTGGTCTCAACACATAATTAAAATAATCAGTCAAGGTTAGTGCACCTTAATTACTTACAACATCCATGGTCTAACAACGCTGACATCTTTCTTGGCAGTGTTAGCCAAGAACGCCTGAGAACCTCAGCCTCCATAGTAAACATAGTCTACTAAATTATTTGCCTGGGCTCAACCAGTCTCACTTTCAAAACAGTAACAGACACCACAAAATTGATCAATAATTGGAAACTCTTTATCTGTAGCAAAAGAGAGCTACTTTTATATTCTACAAAATCTGAAGTGGCAACTGCATATGTGTCTTATTTGCCACATTCAAAGAGTGGCTCACTTTCTAACATCCACTGTCCTCTTCCTCCTCTGTCTTCATTATTAAAAAATGATATATATCTATGGTGCTTAAAAATATAAAATATGAGGAAATGACAAAAAAAGCAAAATACACACAAACATACCGATTTTAACAAACCTATCTAAAAAATATAGCTAGTTAGCTGTTTCCATATGTAGACACAAAAATATTGAATTTTAATCAAGTAGGAGTTTAAAAAAAATAAAATTGCAGTCTTAAGAAATAAAATTACTCGTTGTTAATATATTATGCCTGAGTGACACACACACACACATATACAAAAACTGTAAAAAAAAAAAAAAAAAAACCCTCTAGATAAAACTTTTATAGCAATGTGGTTCACTACTTAGGAAACTACTTACATAACTAAGTAGTAACTTACATTAAGTTAAGGCAGTTAACATTTGACTGTGTGCCTTTCAAATAAGTTCTGTCTAAATTTTTCCTTGTCTCTGTATTTAAAAGGATTCATCCAATTATACCATGTGTTTTTTCTTGTTGTTGTTTTTCTCTCTACTATAAAACAGAACAATGTGCTCGTTTTTTCTGCTTAGATTCTTCCCATCAAAAATCAACCCTGTTACTCACTCTCAGAATAAGGTGCTCTGCATTTCAAGGAGTTTCCTCCTACAGACATCCTGTCACTCTCTCTTTCAT
>NW_012098499.1:737125-739034 GCF_000951045.1 Mandrillus leucophaeus
TTAAAAATATAAAATATGAGGAAATGACAAAAAAAGCAAAATACACACAAACATACCGATTTTAACAAACCTATCTAAAAAATATAGCTAGTTAGCTGTTTCCATATGTAGACACAAAAATATTGAATTTTAATCAAGTAGGAGTTTAAAAAAAATAAAATTGCAGTCTTAAGAAATAAAATTACTCGTTGTTAATATATTATGCCTGAGTGACACACACACACACATATACAAAAACTGTAAAAAAAAAAAAAAAAAAACCCTCTAGATAAAACTTTTATAGCAATGTGGTTCACTACTTAGGAAACTACTTACATAACTAAGTAGTAACTTACATTAAGTTAAGGCAGTTAACATTTGACTGTGTGCCTTTCAAATACGTTCTGTCTAAATTTTTCCTTGTCTCTGTATTTAAAAGGATTCATCCAATTATACCATGTGTTTTTTCTTGTTGTTGTTTTTCTCTCTACTATAAAACAGAACAATGTGCTCGTTTTTTCTGCTTAGATTCTTCCCATCAAAAATCAACCCTGTTACTCACTCTCAGAATAAGGTGCTCTGCATTTCAAGGAGTTTCCTCCTACAGACATCCTGTCACTCTCTCTTTCATTATTAATTTTCTTTTCACTAGTATGTCACCCTTTCATTTCCCGACTCTAGTATTCCCTCCATTAACAAGTATTATTGGTACTGCCTCCAAAGTCTAACTCCTTTTCTCCATTTCCATCCCTACCATCTCAATCCAGTCATCCATAATTTCTGATCTCTGGTGTTTGGGTACATGCAAAGACTTGCTTTTAATTGATGAATTCATTCATTCAATGATTCTCATGATTTCGGTTACCAACTTTATAGAATATTAAGTTCACCTGAGTGTATATGTGTGTTTCTGAGGTCCCTTTTCTTCAGATTCATTTATTGCTTTAATAACTAGTATGGTAAGTCCCCCTTCTTAGTTCATGTTGTTAAAAGCTGATGGACCTATGCATAGATATATGGTTCCCACATACATGACATGTTAGAGATAAAAATAACTGAGTTTATAAAAACTTCATCTCAAATTTGGTAACCTAATGTGTTTAGAGATACAAAGAATTTGTAAATTAATTTGGGTAAAATTGACTTTTTACAGTATTAATTTTCTCAACTCATGAGAGTAGAATAGTTTATGAATAATTCATATAATTTTGATCTACTTTATAAAATTTGTAAAATATTCAGAGATTTTAATAATTTTTGTTAATGTTTTAAAAATGTGCAAATTTATTACTATTTTGAATATATTTTGCCTTTTATTATATTTTATCTGCTTATTATTGATATGGACAAATTCTATTGATTTCTTCAGGTTAATCTTATGTCAGACAACTTTTGTCTTTGTTCTTGGTAGTTGATCATATTATCTACATATAACGAGAGTTTTATAATATTCCTTTCAATCTTAGCACATCTTTCTTTCTTTTCTTATATAATTGGTAAAGGATCCAGACTTCAATAGTTAAATACTAGTGATAGTAATGAACATCAAATAATCTCCTTGTCTTTTCATATTAAAGGGAATATCTCTAAAGTTTCTCTATTGAGTGTAATATTTATCACAGTGGTTTTTACCTATACACTTTAGCAAGTTTGGAAAATTCCTTTCTATTTTTAGTTTGCTGAATATGTGTTGCTTATTATTAAAAGTCTTTTCTGCAACTATTAAAATAATTTGATTTTTAGTCTATTGACATAAATATCTAAATATATTTCTTAATGTTAAACTATTATTGTTTTCCTAGAGTAAATGATACTTTATAATATATTTAAAATAAATTTCTGAATTTGGATACTAACATCTTATTTAGAAAATTTGCAATTATATTCTTAAGTAAAGTGAATCTCCACTTTTCTCTTGTAAATTATTCTT
>NW_012098499.1:739374-741421 GCF_000951045.1 Mandrillus leucophaeus
CCTGGCTCAGTCTTCACACATGGTTGAAAGAGCCCAAAGAGGCTCAAGAGATTCGCAAACTCCTAACTGACTATAAAGTTGTGCATATCCACTTAATAAACACAAAATGTCCCAGTGAGAAGCAAATGCTGGGGTAGATATAAAAGTGGCCTGAACTTTGCATGCCCTCCCCTATACACGAAGGTCTATCTGAGAGGATGAAAGCGTTGTTAACTTGAAGTATTTGAACACAAATTGTGTTAAATCCTTAGCTGACCACTAAGCTACAAAAATACAGGGGAAAAACATAGGAAGCCAGGCTTAAAAATAACTATGATAAAAACTATCATAATTTTCTTAGCAGCACATCAGCAGTTGTAATTATGAGAGAGGAAGATTTCAAAGACTTAATCCAGCCACAGAAGCAAAAAAAAAAAAAAAAAGAATAAAAAAGCAGCGAAAACAATGTTTAAAGAAAAAATTGTAAACCTGAGCACTTATTATCTAAAACATTCAGTTTTTATAATCAAAATGTTCAGTTTTTACAATCCAGGTTAGTGAGATTAAAAAAAGTTTTCATCAATAGTTATAAAATTTTCAAAGTAACAACTATATACAACCCATACTCAAGGAAAAAATTAGTGGAATTTGTCTTTAGCTGTGTACAGATGTTAGGTTTGGCAGACAAAGACTTGAAGCAACTATTAAAAATGTATTCAGGATACCAAAAAAAATCATGTTTGAGGGTTCACAAGAAACTATAATAACAATGAATATGCCAATAAAAACTTTCAATGAAAAGATACAAATAATTTTTTAAAAGACCCAATGAAAATTCTGGAGTTGAAGGACACAATACCTGAAATGAAAAGTTACATAGACAGGCTCAAAAGCAGATTTGTGAATCCTTACAAAAAAGAATTACCAAACTTGAAGAAAGCTTAATAAAAACGAACAATGGAAATACAGAGACAAACAATAGAGAAGAAAAATGAACAAAATTATACACTTTTTGAGACAGCAGCAAGCAAGCCAACATATGCCTAACGGGAATACCAGAAATAGAGGTGAGATAAAAAGGAATACAAAAATTATTTGAAGAAACAATGGCCTAAGATTCTTAAATTGGATGGAAAAAATTAATTTTAACACCTAAGAAACTCAATTTACCCCAAATAGGATAAATATGAAGAGATCCACGTGATCTCTTGATTATCATGATTAAAATGCTGAAATAAAGAAAAACAGAGAGAAAATTTAGAAAGTGGCAAGAGAAAAATGACACATCCTATATACAGGCTATATAAAATTAAAAGCTGGCCCCTCATCTAAAATAATGAAGGCCAGAAGGCAGTAAAATGACATGTTCAAAATGCTGAAAGAAAAAAAGATTAAGTAATATTCTGTATTCTCTAAAACTATCCTACAAAAATTAAAACAAAATAAAGACATTACCGTACTAAAGAAATCTGAGAGAGACTTTGTTTTTAACACAACTACCTTAAAAATAAAAATGAGGGAAGTCATTTAGCTGAAAGGAAATAACTACCAGATGGTAGCTTGGACCCACAGACAGAAATGAAAAGCACCAGAAACAGTGAAAATTGGGTTCATCTCTTAGCCTATTTTAAAGAAATAATCTTAATATACAAAGCAATAATTATAATGTTGTTTTATCAGGTATATACATATATGACAACAATAGCATAAAGGGTGATAGAGAAAATAAAGCCTTATTAAGGCAAACTTCTGTATTTTACCAGGATTAAGTATTATTCTGAAGTAGTTTGTAATAAACTAAGGTGCATATTGTAATTACTAGAGTAGCTACTAAGAAAATAACATATATAATAAATATATAACATCAACAAAGGAATTATAAAGGTGTACTAGAAATATTTAACCCAAAACAAGGTAGTAGGAGAACAACAGAGAAGCAAAAAAGGACAAAAGCATATTGAAAACAAATAGAAAAATAGAAATGTAAATACAACCATATTAGTGATTATATTAAACATAAATGGTTTGAACATCCCAATCAAAATGCAGAAACTGACAAATAATAACA
>NW_012098499.1:741811-762036 GCF_000951045.1 Mandrillus leucophaeus
AAAAAAAAAAAAAAACGAAAACAAAAAATGGACCGAGGTTGGGGTGGCAAGGCTGGGCTGGAATGGAGGCTGAGGCCAGGCCATGGCAGTGCCCACTCCAGCCTGGGCGACAGAGTGAGACTCCGTCTCAAAAAAAAAAAAAAAAAAAAAAAAAAAAGAATAAAAAAGCAACGAAAACAATATTTAAAGAAAAAATTGTAAACCTGAGCACTTATTACCTAAAACATTCAGTTTTTATAATCAAAATGTTCAGTTTTTATAATCCAGGTTAGTGAGATTAAAAAAAAGTTTTCATCAATAGTTATAAAATTTTCAAAGTAACAACAATATACAACCCATACTCAAGGAAAAAATTAGTGGAATTTGTCTTTAGCTGTGTACAGACGTTAGGTTTGGCAGACAAAGACTTGAAGCAACTATTAAAAATGTATTCAGGATACCAAAAAAATCATGTTTGAGGGTTCACAAGAAACTATAATAACAATGAATGTGCCAATAAAAACTTTCAATGAAAAGATACAAATAATTTTTTAAAAGACCCAGTGAAAATTCTGGAGTTGAAGGGCACAATAACTGAAATGAAAAGTTACATAGACAGCCTCAAAAGCAGATATGTGAATCCTTACAAAAAAGAATTACCAAACTTGAAGAAAGCTTAATAAAAACGAACAATGGAAATACAGAGACAAACAATAGAGAAGAAAAATGAACAAAATTATACACTTTTTGAGACAGCAGTAAGCAAGCCAACATATGCCTAATGGGAATACCAGAAATAGAGGTGAGATAAAAAGGAATACAAAAATTATTTGAAGAAACAATGGCCTAAGATGCTTAAATTGGATGGAAAAAATTAATTTTAACACCTAAGAAACTCAATTTACCCCAAATAGGATAACTATGAAGAGATCCACGTGTAGCTCATCATGATTAAAATGCTGAAATAAAGAAAAACAAAGAGAAAATTTAGAAAGTGGCAAGAGAAAAATGACACATCCTATATACAGGCTATATAAAATTAAAAACTGGCCCCTCATCTAAATGAAGGCCAGAAGGCAGTAAAATGACATGTTCAAAATGCTGAAAGAAAAAAAGATTAAGTAATATTCTGTATTCTCTAAAACTATCCTACAAAAATTAAAACAAAATAGAGACATTACCGTACTAAAGAAATCTCAGAGAAACTTTGTTTTTAACACAACTACCTTAAAAATAATAATGAGGGAAGTCATTTAGCTGAAAGGAAATAACTACCAGATGGTAGCTTGGACCCACAGACAGAAATGAAAAGCACCAGAAACGGTGAAAATTGGGTTAATCTCTTAGCCTATTTTAAAGAAATAATCTTAGTATACAAAGCAATAATTATAATGCTGTTTTATCAGGTATATACATATATGACAACAATAGCATAAAGGGTGATAGAGAAAATAAAGCCTTATTAAGGCAAAGCTTCTGTATTTTACCAGGATTAAGTATTATTCTGAAGTAGTTTGTAATAAACTAAGGTGCATATTGTAATTACTAGAGTAGCTACTAAGAAAATAACATATATAACAAATATATAACATCGACAAAGGAATTATAAAGGTGTACTAGAAATATTTAACCCAAAACAAGGTAGTAGCAGAACAACAGAGAAGCAAAAAAGGACAAAAGCATATTGAAAACAAATAGAAAAATAGAAATGTAAATACAACCATATTAGTGATTATATTAAACATAAATGGTTTGAACATCCCAATCAAAATGCAGAAACTGACAAATAATAACAAAGGAACTATAAGCTATCTCCAGTAGATGCTCCTTAGATTCAAAGACACAAACAGTTGAAATGATAAAAGATCGGTACCATGCTAAGTTTAACCATAAGGGAGCAGGATTGGCTATGTTAATATATGATAAAATAGACATTAAGGCATTATTAGAGACAAATAGGGATATTTTATAACTTTAAAAGTGCTAATACGTTAAGAAATATAACAATGATAAATGTATATACACCTAACAGAGGCTCCAAATTTATATAACAAAAAATGCTATAATTAAAAGAAATAAAAAGAAGAATTCAAAAATAATTGCTAGGAATTTCAATACTCCACATAAAATACTGATACAACAGCTAGACTAAATATTACCAAACAGAATACTTGAAGAATACTATCAACTAATTCAACCTAAACTGAAATATAGAGAATGCTTCTACATTGATTGTAGAATATGTGTTATTTTAAAGCAACAGAGGAATATTTTCAGGATACACTATATACTGAGATACAAACATAATAAACTTTAATATATTAAAATCATATATAGTATTTTTTTTTTACCACAAAAGAATTGTATTCAAACCCAACAAGGAAAATGAATCATGAAAATCACCAAATATTTAGAAATTAAACAACACGCTTCTGAACAATTGGTGGGTCAAAGAAACAATCTTGAGAGAAATTGGAAAATAATTTGAATTGAAAAAAAACAAAAAGACTACAATTTAAGACTTATTGCACTCCTCAAAAGCACCTTCTAGAGATTTAAATGGCTTAATCAGAAATAAGAGATAAGATTCAATAACTTAAGCCTTTACCTTGAGAAGATTAGAAAACGAAGTTTAGCAAACTAAACCCAAAGCAAGCAGAAGAAAGGACATATAAGGATTAGAGGAGAAATTAATAAAGCACAAAGCATACAAATAATAGAAAAAGTTAGTAAAACCAATGTTGGTTCTTTGAAAAGATCAACAAACCTGACAAACCCTTAGTTTTATTTTGCCTTCAAGAAAAGAACAGAAGACAAAGATTACCAAAATCAAGACCGAAATAGGAGACATCAGTATGTGCCCTGGAGAAACTACAAGGCTTATGATGAATATTATGAAAAATATTATGCCACCACATTAAATAACTTAGATGAAATAGAAAAATTCCTAGAAATAATCAAATTATTGAAAATTGACCCAAGAGGAAATGGAAAATCATAATAGACTTACAGTATAAGTAAAATAAATAAATAATTAAATTTTAAAAATGCCCAAGAACAGATGACTTCATTGGCAATTTCTGTTATATACTGAAAGGAGAAATAATATGAATCCTTTACAGATTCATTCAGAAAGAAGAGGAGACACTTTACAGCTCATTACATCAGTCCAGCATTATTCCGATACAAAATGTAGAAGATATCACAAAAGCAGAAAACTACTGACAAATATTCCTCATAAACATTGACAGAAAAATCCGTAACAAAACACTGGTAAAGTGAATCTGCAATATGAAAAAAATAAATAAATCATTACCAAATAAGAAGTATCCCAAGAAAACAATGTTGGTTTAGGAACAGAAAATCTATTAGTCTAATACACTATATTAATGGAATAAAGGGCAAAACCACATGATTATCTTAATAGATGTTGAAAAATCACTTATGAAAATCCAGCACTCTTTCAAGATGAAAACTCATACAAATATTATCAATAGAAGTAAGCTTTTTCAGTCTGTTAAAGAACGTCTGTGAAAAATCTACAACTAACATTATAATTAATGGTTAGAGAATGAATGCTTTGCCCTTAAGATTGAGAAGAAAGCACAGGGTGGTTTACTGTCACCACTACTATTCAACATTGTACTGGAGGTTCTTAGCCAGTATAAGGCAAAATTAATTAATTAATTAAATACATTTTTTATTGGAAACGAAGCAACTATCTTTAATTCCAAAACATGATGCCATATGTGAAAAGTTCTAAGGATCCACAAAAAGAAAAATTACTAGAACTAATAAATGAGTTTAGTAAGATTTCAGTGTGCAAGATTAATAATACAAACTCTATTGTATTTCTATATACTAGCAATGAACAATTTGAAAATTTAAATATTAATTTCATTCACAAGAGCATAAAAATGTAGAAATAAACTTAACAAAATGAATTCAAGACTTATACACTAAAAAGTATGAAATGGTGCTGAGAGAAATGAAAGATCAAAATAGCTAGTGAAATAAATAGTCCATGTTCATAGATGAGAAAACTCAATATTGTTGAGATGGCAGTTCTCCCAATATTAATCTATAAATTCAACATATTCCCAATCAAAATCTCGTCAGGCTTTCTTTTTGGTAGAAGTAGAGCAGATGATCCTACTATTTATATAAAAAATATTGGGACACTTAACAGTAACTGAATTTAAATTTTGTTATAATACAATAATGATCATAACAGTGTGCTATTATTTCAAGATAGGCATAAAGATTAGGGGAATAGAATTGAGATTACTTACTTTTATGGTCAGTTAATAGTTAACCAACATGTCAAGATAATGCTGAGAAAATTGAATACAGTTAATTTTAAAAACAGAATGTTACCTTACACCATACACAAAAATTAAATTTCATTTTAGTACTAAATGTAAAAGCTAAATATATAAAACTTCTCAAGTAAAATATCGTAGGAAAAAAATCATGAACTTGGGTTAGGTAGAGTGACTTCAGATATAAAATCAGAAGCACAATCCATGAATACAAAGTTAATAAAATGAAATTGTAAAAATTGCAAATTTGTGTGCTTCAAATGACAACAAGAAGTCAATGAAAAAGCAAGTCATAGACAGGGAGAAAAAATACTCACAACTTACAAAGTAAGTAAGGACTTAAATGGACAAAATATAAAAACCTGTTACAACCTTATAAGGAGACAACTCAATTAAGTATAGATATTACACCAAAGATAATAAGCACATAACAAGTTGTCCAACACTATTTTTAGGAAAATGCTAATTAAAACCACAATGGGGTATCACTACACATACCCACTAGAATGACTATAATCACAAAGACAGAAAATACAAAATGTTAAGGGTGTGGAGAAACTGGAACACATGTAGATAGAATGGGGTAATATACAAGGTTACAGCCACATTGGAACACAGTTTGAGAACTTCTTAAAGATTTAAACAGATTGGCCATATGATCCAGAAAATTTAGTCCTAGGTATTCAGTGAAGTGAAAATACATGTCCATAGAAAGTCAGGCATGTGAATATTTATAGCAACATTTTTAAAAATAGTTCTAGACTGAAAACAATCCAAATGTCCACTGCTGGATGAATAAACAAAATAAGTATATTTATACATTGAAATATTATTCAACAATAACAAGGGATGTGCTGCTGACAATTTTGCAATATGGATACTTCAAAAACACTATGCAAAGTGAAAGAAGCTAGAATTAAACAATTACATATTTATAATTCCATTTATATGAAATGTCCAAAAAGGGCAAATTTAGAGAGTCAGAAAAAAGTTTAATGATTGCTTGAAGCTGGAGCTGGGAGCTGGGACATACTGTACAGAAGCACAGGGGAATCTCGTGGGGTGATGAAAATATTTTAAGACCAGGTTCTGATGATGGTTGTACAACTCTATTCATTTACTAAAAATCATTGAATACTTTCAATCACTTTAAATGGGTGACTTTTATAGTATGTAAGTAATACCTCAATAAAGCGGTTTAGAATTTTATTTTTCAGTTTATATAATTGTAACTGCTTTGGAATGATTTGTACATTACTATTATTTAATACAGGTTTTCCTAGACCTTCAGAAAAATAGACTGTAAATCTATTGGGACTGAGTTATTTTGGGGTGGGAATATCTCAGACCAATATATCAATTGGATTAAAGTTTATTGACCTGTTGTAACAAAGGTAGTTATCTTATACTTTTTTTGTAGTCATATATCCAATTTGGTTTTCAAATGTATTAGCATACTGATACTTATAAAATGCTTTAATCATATTAATGTCTCAACATTTATGTGGTTATTTTTAATTATCATTCCATATATTTTTACTTTTCATATTGCTTTTCTCTTTGGTCAGTCCTACTAGAAATCTTTTGTAACAGGTTTTTTGATAATATTCTCTGTGGTTTCTGTTTCTATGGTGTTAATTCTTATTTCTTTATGTTTGTTGCTGTTTATTTTACAATGGGATTGAGGAATACTTTAAATTTAATTTTTAAAAAATTTCCGACAAATATATTTAAAGATATTAATAATTATATATCTCAGGATTTATGCTTTAAGTGTTTCTATTTATCATTATTTTCCAAACACTTCTTAATTTCTCTACCCCAATGTTATTTAGTAATAGATTATCTAATTTTCAAATATGTGGAACTTTAAAATATTTTATATTAGCTTTTAATTTTATTAAATTTTGGTCAGATAACATAAATAATGTAGTATTGATTATTTGTTATTTCTTAATAGTTTGTGACCTAACAAATATTCTGCTTTTATGAGTGTTTTATACATTCTAAAAAAAATGTTTATTTTCTGTTTCTTGGCTGTAGTTGTTCATAAAAATCTAATGGCTTAAGATTCTTTTTATTTTACTTAATAAGTAAATTTCTGAGAAGTGTTTGCTTAAATCTCTAACTTCAGTTATTGATTTATTTAATTCTATTACATTCTATTTGTATTGTTTGACATATTTAAAGTCTATATTATTAGGTGAATATATGCTCATGATTGTTACACTTTCTTGTTCTTGTTCTTGTCTTTTCTTACTTCATATACTGTCCTTTTTGTCACTTATGACACATTTTTGGACTAAATTCTAATTTTTAAGTGTTAATTTGCTGCATATGTTCTCTTCTTATTCATTTTTGTCTTGTATATTTTTATTATCGTATTGTTTTGATACTTGCATGCCTTTTAGTTTTAATTTTTCTCAATACATGGGTTGATTCTTTTTTAAACATCCAGTAACCAATTGTCTCTTAATTTTTAGGTATAGCCCATTTGTATTTATTGTTATTTCTGTTATAGTAAGATTCAGTTCTTTCATTTAAAAAATATTTTCAGTTACTATACTTAGTAATTTATTGTTTCTAGCTTTTTTTGGGTGGTGATTTACTTTCGTTTTTATCCTGACTATCCCTAAACAAACAGCCATTGTTTGATTATTTATTCTATTGCTAATATCTGTGTCTGTTGTCAATATCTTTGTCTTCTCTCCAAATGTATGTTAATCTGCTCTCCATATATTTTCTGTAAACACAATTTTGTTATTAGCTTGATTTTAGTTTAAAATTCTTATTGCTTTTCTCTCTTTTATTCTTTTTATTGTTATTGTTGTTAATTATAGAAATCGTTCCTTTCTTCAGATATTTCTTTCTATATTTATTTCCTTCCATTGGAGACTTCTAATTCTATTTTAGATGTTTTTTAGCTTTTCCTTTTTTAGAAAAATAGTTTCTTATTTCCATTGCCTTCTAGGAGAATTCCTTGATCTGATCATCTGGTTTACAGGTTCATTATTTATTTGTACCTATCCCATCTTTATTCTTTATATTGCTAGATTTATTATCATTTGAATATTTTCCATATTCAAAATTTCCACTTCGTTCTTCCTTTATAACTTGTTTCTTGTTATTGTTTTACATTTGTTTATGCAGATATCTTCTCTTATCTCTCCACAGCGTAGTTAGACTTGATAAAATATTTTTCTGCCCATTCCAATGTTTCTACTTCAATTGATACATGTTGTTTAGTATATTCTGTTTTTTACTTGCCAGATATACAGATATTTTTATTGTAATATTCCATAATGGCTGTATTTATTTTTTCTGCTAAATTCAGTTAGGTCATGTTCAATGTCAAGCTTCAGTATGTAGCCCTTCCGGTGAGTATAAGGATAGAAAAAGAGACAAGACCCAGAGCTGGAGGTTCTGAATCTACTCTTTTCCACTCTAGTTTACTGCCACTTCACCAGGTCGGGAATCCATGGTAAGCTCTCAGGCAATGTCAACATTAGGAAGAGGTGTTTTCTGTAGGTTGTGATCCACCACCTAGGGGGTTGGAGGGAAAGGAGGTGTAGTCATAAATCCTTGCACCTGTTTTCATCATCTCCCAGCTGGCCTTTTGCCTTGCTCTGTCATTCCCCTGTCTACACCTGTGACCTAGTTAGTATGTTGCTGTTGATTTTCTGGTTAAGGGGGATAGCAGTGATTGTTTTGAGTTAATTACTTTGATCTATAATTTCCCTATGCTTCTGTAGTTTTTTCAGGAATGATTTTTGAGAGAAAACCAATAGCCATCCTGTTTTTTCTTTATGCTTCAGTCAGATTTCCCTTCTTTCTGTCCATTCCTTAAAAAGGACAGTCTAGTTTCCACCACAAATCCTTTTCAATTGCCATTCTCTATGCCTAGAATGTTCTTCTCTCAAATTTTTAATGGTTGACACAGCCTCAATAATCTCATCTCACCTCAAATGTCACCTTTGTAGAAAGACGTTTTTTTGCTGCTATATCTAAAATAGTCCTCATTCTGATCACTATTGTATTTTTCTGTTTATTTTTGAAAGCACTTACTGTAATCTATAGTTGTTGTACATATCTGTCTCTTTCTATCAGAATGTAAGCTCCTTAGAATATGTATTCCATTTTTTTCCTCTCTCTCCCTCTTTTATTTTATTCTTTTCTGTGGCAGCTTCACAGTCCAGAAGAGTGCTAAAGTGTAGCTAATGTGTAATAAATTTTGTGGAAAAATGAACAAATAAATGAATGAAACAACATATATGGCCACTGCTTATCTTATGTTCAATCTATTTTTAACTTCTTTCTAAACATATGAATAGTGGAGTATGTTCTTTAGCTTTTCTTTTCTATTTTCAGTTCTTGTCCTTCTAGATAAAAGCTTCTCAATCTGATCTTCTGTATCCTACTTTTATTCTTTATATTGTGTGACATACTGATTCATCATAGGTCTACATTCTAAGTGTTTCATATTTTTCATTAAAATGTCTTTATTTTGACAGTGATGACATGAAATTGTATTTTGCAATGTGATATTCTAAAGAAAAATTATCCAGTTTTATTATTTGATTTTAGATAAAAGTTAAATTCAAGTTAACTCTATATCTTTTTTAGCTAGGTCATTTCACAATAACAAGTTGCCAAATAGTGTTTCATAAGAATTCACTTGATCCTTACTGCAAATCTGGAATGTAGGTAGGGTATGAATTTCCATTTTCCTGATGAGGAAAGTGAGGTGCAAAGAGGTGAAGTGAGTGGGTGGCAGGTCTGAGACTGGAACACTAGTCTTCAGTTATTACTTTGTGCATTTGTTTTTCTTTACCATCAAGTTTGTTCCTAAGTATATGTCAACGTTATTAGAATAGAGATTTGGGCTTTCTCCTGCCATACCTAAAAGATGCTTAGTTTTCTTGGCTTGTCAGTAGAGAAAACATTGAAAACAGCAACAACAACAACAATAAATGGTTTTGTGCCAGGCACTGTTCCAAGTGCTATACATGAATTAACATATTTAAATCCCTATATAGTCCTGAGAGGTTGACGAAATTATAACCATTTTGCAAATGAGGACACTAAAGCATAGAGGTGTTAAATAACTTGTCCAAGTCCAACAGCTTAAGCGGCAGACTTAGAAATATGAAACAAACAATCCTGCTCTTAATTACTGTCCTAATCTATAATAATAGAAACTTTACTGTAGTTTATACTTTACTAAGAGCTTTCATATCCTTAATCTACTGGACCTCACTACTACTCTGTGGAGAAGGCAGGCAGGATTGGACAGACAAACAGTATGCCAAGTTTCAGAGCTGTGACTTGGTCTACTTTGCCCAGAGAGCAAGTGGCTGAAGTGATACTGAAATTCTTTCCTTCGAAATCTAATTTTATCTCTGTTCTTGGATCACGCTTTATTGACCATAAATTTATTAGCTCACTATAGCCTTCATGATATGTTTTTTCTTCTCTAGCAATTTACATTATTGTGGGCTTAAAATGTTAATCTATTTATACATCCAAGAACTATTTTGTCTCTTATATTTTGATGTTCCTTGATCATGTCTTTTGCAGCTGAATTGTGATGATTTTAAAAAAGGAGAAAGAGATGGAGATTTTATCTGTCCCGATTTTTATGAAGCTGTTTGTGGCACAGATGGGAAAACATATGGCAACAGATGTGAACTGTGTGCTGAGAATGCGTGAGTATTCTCTGAAGTAGGCTTTCTCCCTAAAACATGTTCTCTCTATAATTACATGACACAGTTTTTCCTACAGTCTTTAAGATAACGATTCATTGTGTGGGAGTTAGCCATTCCTAAATTATTAGTACCACTTCTTTTACTACTCTGAAGACAAATAAAGGTGTATAGCGTAACACTTTATATTTTACAAAGCAGTTTTATGTATGATTTATCAGATGGTTATCACTTTATGAAGTAGACAGGATAGGGAGATTATACATTATATGTTCATAATCTATAAAATGTTACAGTTTTTATATTTAAAATGTATAATAAAATATAGATTTAATATAATAAAACATTATAGAGTTAATATTATAATAAAATATAGATTTACTATTTTATAATCTATAAGATATAGATTATATGATTACAATATATAACAGAATATAGAATATATTTATGTAGATACACATACATATATATGTGTATATATACATACACATATCTATCTTCTATCTATCCATCATCTATCATCTATTTGTTTATCTATGAGTATACCCTTTTTCACAGAGAATTATTTCATCATCAAATTATGTTTATTGAGTGTTTAATAATATGTAATATTAGAGTAGATAATTGGGACTTTCAATATTACATTTCTTCCCATTTCTAAACATTTACCAAATAGCTAAGGCATCTTACTGTCCTATATCTTGTCCGTGTTTTGTTCTTTCTCCACCCTAAATGCTAGGTTTGGTTATCAACTGTCTTCACTCACAAGGTGACATACCTGCTTTGCAGGTTCTGGCTTGTGACCTCAATCTTGAATTGCCTGATCTTAAGGCTTTGCAAATATAAAAACCAATGTTTATATAGGCTAATGAGGGATATTATAATTATTCACTTTCTGAGATCCTGCAAGCTTTAGCTCTCCTTGGAATAAATATTTTCAACAAAGTAAGACTGCATTAAAACACTCTCATCCTTTGCATGATGGTATTTTGAGAAATTCACTTTAAAATTATGTCCTCAACTCTCACCAAGGGTCAACATAGAGAAACAGAAAACAAACATAGATATATGAGGAACATACAGATTTTTATCAGATATATATTGTGTAGCACAAGTATGAGCATGCTATATATTTAATTCTTACCGTGTCTTTATGTGGCGAATCCCATTATGAGTCTTTAAATCTCTGGTCCAGGTGTAAGTTTCTCTCCCCTAATTTCTGATATATTTCTTTGTACTATGCGAAGAAATCATACTTCTCCTTGTATTGTTTTCCTCGCAGCTCTGGCTGCTAGGAGGCTCTATAATAAAATTGAATATTTGATTTTTATAGTGCTCTCTCAGCTGATATCCTTTGAAATACCTTTTTTTTTATCATTTGAAAATATTTAGTTTTTTCTTTATGTTGCTTTTACTAAATTTTTATTGTTTTACAGATATTATCATTGTCATCTGCTTTAACTTTTGACAAATTAGAAAATATCTCTTACATTTCCGGTTCTGTGTTTTCAGATATACTTTAAAGGTCTACTAGACTGAATAAAATTAATTATCAAGACTTTATGTACTTTCTACGAAAAATAAAATACTAGTCTTCATAACCCAAATAAAGAGTAGTATAATGGGATGTTAGATAATACAAATTTGACTTTGTTTATTTAAAACAACAAAGTTCCTTGGGGACTGAAGGGTATATATTATGCAGTTACAAGCTTTACTTTTCCCCATCTTCTGATGTGGATCCCTCCTCTAAATAAAGGTTAAAAGAAGATTTCTGTAAATAATACTTACAAGTCTGAATCTTTACCATCTCTTCCATGTTAACTACATTTCTTTGACTTTACGTTATAAACAGTGGTTTTTATTAGAAAAAGTAATGAAATAATACTATGTGGCAGCTGTTTTCGGGAGCAAAGGATAATGACAATGCAATGTAGACCGGTTAGGTTTAAATGGTGGGAAGTTCTGTGATATTAAACTGCTGTGTCTACTAACTTTTGATTCTAGGAAAACCGGGTCCCAAATTGGTGTAAAGAGTGAAGGGGAATGTAAGAGCAGTAATCCAGAGCAGGTGAGGTCAAATGTCAGCGTGATGGGAAATCCTGGGAGGCTAACTTCAAATAGGAAGTAGGTGCTCTCCTCTTCCTTCTTAGGTGGGAGCCTTGGAAGGAAGTAATTCTTGCTTTATGTGAAATGGAATATCCGGTACTGCCCACTAATATGAAAAAGCTAATTATAGTCTCTGAAACTGGATCAGATTACTTTGGTGGTTAGACCTTTCAATCTATTTCTGCTTTCTATTAAAGAGAAGAAGAAAAAATAAAAGGGAAACTACATACGCAGTACACTTCAGTCATTTAGCCTGAGTTAAAACCCTAGCAGTGTCACTTGCTGTTTGGAGAACTTGGACAAATTACTTAACGTAAAATGAGATTTGAACTAAATAGATTTTTTTCTATGATACAATTTTGTGAGCCTGTGATGGTAGGGGAAGGGGAAGGAAGAAAGGATCTCATACATGTCACACTTGTCTTTTTCCAGGTGAATGATTTTCCTAATTTTCAAGGTCTGATGCCCTTTTTATAAGCTTCCAGAGCACCTGAGGTTACTTCTACCAAGTCATTTAGCATCTTGCTACTTTAAATGTCTCTTTTTATCATCTAGGAGATTGGGAGCAAGTTAATGGCAAGGACTGTGCTCTGTCTGAGTTCTGGCACACAGTGGGTTAGCTGTTTACTAAATAAATGAATAAACAAGTAAAAAAGTTTTTTATTTAACCACGTGAATTATAGAGTACTTACTGAGCTACATCTACACATGAGCTACATCTACACAGCTGGTACTGCTCTAAGTGGCCCACAGCAATGTCAGCGGGACTGAGTTCTATAATAGTTCTGAAAACAGTGTTATCAGCATTACAATCTTGGTAACTTTCCAGTTCTTTTCCCTGTTCTTCAGGATGTATGCAGTGCTTTTCGGCCCTTTGTTAAAGATGGAAGACTTGGATGCACAAGGGAAAATGATCCTGTTCTTGGTCCTGATGGGAAGACACATGGCAATAAGTGTGCAATGTGTGCTGAGCTATTGTAAGTAGCATCTTCCCCTGGTGAACTTGATGATGATGCTCTTGGTTGCTGCCCTGAGAATCGCTCTGCAGGGAGATAAAATCCTTTTCATGAAGCATGCAATTCTTTGTCTTTACAATGTAAAATAGCCTTTCTCACAGAATGGCTTCTTTTCTTTTTCTTCATATCATTGATTGAAGTTTCTTAAAAGGAGAGAATAAGGTGGCATGTTAGTTATTAAATTCAAGACTCTTACTTCTTTTAAATTACAGTAATTTGAAAATGCATAGTGTTTTATAAGGCACAATATTTTAAAATTTAGAAAGCACTTTCTTACGGAATGATCTAGGTCAGGCGTTTGACATCCATTGCTTCATTTGGGCATATGTAGAGACCCTTCCTGAGTAATGTGAGGCTAATTAAAATAATAATAGTAATAATGCCATGTGTTTGAATCTATTTATTAGTTTAAAAGGTGGAACACAGATCATTACGAAAGGAAGGACTATTGGGTTAATCTTTATCTGAGTGCCTGGCAGTGCTTGGACATTGAAGAGGCAGATGTGGATAAGATCTAATTAGTCTTTCATATTCTGGCTGTTAAACAATGTTTAGATTATCTGATTCATGTGCCAGCAGGCCTTAAATTGCCATATTTACATCACTAGAACTTTAAAATCAGGACAGAGATTTAACTGATTAATAAACGTCACACCTGCCTTTGAAAATTACTGTTAGTCCTTGTAGAATTCAAGGACATGTCCATTCAGGTTTACAAAACGGTGATGATAACTGGTTTCCAGACAGGAAATCAGCCTGATTTCCACTTTCTTATCTAGGAGACATGTTCTCTCAGTGTTCAAATCTGTCCTAATTCTGTTTTTTTTGTTTTTTTTTTTTTTAATGCATTACGTGAAAAGGGGAATTTGACTTCTCTAACTCCTGGTTTCTTCCTCTGGGGAACTGAGATAGCCACACCTATCTCCAGGATGAGATGCTAATCAAATGATAGACGTGAAAGGGCTTAAAGCTCAATTCAAATGTAGCTTTCATTAACAACTTAATATTTTTACATGAAAGCAAACAAATACTTTACAAGGTATACAACGTTATACTTAAGGGTGTGGATGGCAATGCCTCAAACGCTCAGTTTGGTTTCACCCTTGTCACAGCATTATTTTAAAGCTCTTGGTTCTGCCTGTTAAAGGGAATTTTCCTGACAATCTTCTGTTTGTCAATCAAGGTGTCACACCCATTCAGTTTTACAGAACAAAGCTTCGAATTGACTGTCAGTGAATCAGTTTCACACCCTTTCTTACTATAGGCAAGAAAGCTAATTTACAGAAAGCAAGTTTCCCAGATCCACTATTGCTGTCTTTCTTTCTTTCCTTATCTTTGGCAATTTCTCTGGCTCAGGCATTGAAGACAGGGAAATGCTTGTCTCTTGTAAGTGGATCATTTTCAGCAAGTCGTAGCAGAGGATACGAAAGTGTTTAGCACAGGACTGAGGATACTGAAAATATGATTGAGTCATAAACTGACCAACTGTTTACTTTTCTTAACAGTTTAAAAGAAACTGAAAATGCCAAGCGACAGGGTGAAACTAGAATTCGACGAAATGCTGAAAAGGTAAAATGACTCACCAACACAATTTGGTTCTTGTGGCCATAAATATTAACAAATTTATGCCTAAACATTTAAGTAATGAAATAAAGTCATTGTCTTTTATTATTATATATTTTTCTTAATATCAAAATTCCCCAAATTGACTGTTCCTAGAATATTAATCATTAGATTCAGATTGAAAACAGCATTTCCTACCTAAGGCCCAAAATGTGCAATTTCCACCCGTGTTTCTCCATTCCTCCAGCCCCCAAAAGAAGGTATAAGATAGAAAGTTTATACAAACCAAACTCTGCTTAATTTCTAGCAGCCTTCTTTTTGGTTTAGTGTAAACCCATTTTACTCTGAATAAATTGTTTAAAAGTGGCAATATAATATAAATTAAACAGGAATAATTTTAAAATTGTGACAGTCTTTTAAACACTATATCCACTAGTGCATTTTATGTGTAATTAAATTGACACAAGTTGAAGTTATTAACTTTTCCATTGTGATTATTCTGTTCAGAAAAACCTGCACTTACAAAGGTCTTGGTTCTGCTAAAAAAAAAAAAAAAAAAAAAAGACAAATTTTTAGATTGTGTTTTAAACAATATCCTTAAAATTATTTTTTTTGAAATTACTTCATAATTTAATTATTCAATCTAGTATAAAATGTTTTGAATAAGCACTTTAGGTAATATAGCCTGGATTTCTTAAATCACCTACTTTCAATGAGAGGGATAGCAGTTTCTTTGCTAAATGGCTAACCTCTTGTTGAGAAGTCAGAACACTTGAGTTTTAACCTTGGTTTTGTCATGCTGTGGGTGTGGGAGACTAAATAAATAATCATCCTGGGCCTTAATTTCCTTGTCAGCAAAATAAAGAGGTTGGATAAATGACCTGAATTTTACCTTCCTGTTGGACTGTGATTCTACATCCTGCACACTTTTGTGCTAATACAAGTGCACTCCTTTTTGAAGATTGTAGGGCTTATGTTTTCCTAAAGGAAGAAACAAGACCACCTTTTGGTAGTCAAGAACTAGCCCTTCAGTTCGTAATGCTTATTTAATGAAGCAAAGCTCTCACCCTAAATAGGGTGTTAAAGGTTTACATTTAGGAAAACTAAGTATTCAGAACCATCTACAGTTTATGCAACACTTGCCAAAGATTGAAAAGGAGTTTTTTTGTGGTGGTTGTTAAATTTCAGTCTAAAACTTTGGGGCATCCAGTGATAGTTAACATTTTATTGCTTCATAAACACAGAGAGTTATTTTCCTTTGTTTTTCATCAGGTCTCTCTGTGCTTCCCTCTTCCTCTCTGTGGCTAGGGTCATTGTTTTGTGGGGTCACTGGGCACGATGGTGTGAATAGGACTGCTTTATTGTGATGGCTCAATATGTTCCCTATAATTAACTTGTCACTAGGTTGCATACACAGTGTTTCTTCAGAATCTCCTTGGATGAGTCACAACTTATAAACTGAAATTATCATTGTTTCTTTTATGAGAATCATTGAGCATTAATTTTGTATACCATGCTATGACTATCAGGTGACTGTCTTCTGCGTCTCTATTTCTAGATTGTTACAACCATGACGCTTGGAGCACATCCACTGCTCCTCCAAAAATAAATACCTTCTTAATAGGAAGCAGTTAGGATTCTCTGTTAAAGCATCCCAATGGAAGTTGAACTTTTTTTTTTAAAAAAACCAAAGAATGCTAGATCTAGAAAAGATCCTACAGAGCATCTGTTCCAAAAACCTCATTGTAGAAGTAGTAACATTGTGTTTCCAAAGAAGGGACTTTACTGTGGTCTCCCAGTTGGGTGAGAGACACAGTGGCCCAGGTCGTTTGACTCCTAGCCATGCTCTTTATGCCCATGTTTTCTTGCCTGAAATGGAATGATGAAGGTCACACAGTTGAAAAGAAAGTTATAGACCAGGACTTTTTGTAGGTCATATTGTAGTACTATATCCCACCACAAAATGTTTAATGACATAGAGATCCCCAAGCCTAGAGTAGCTTAGAGTATCATTTTTTTTTTTTTTTGTAAAGTTTAGCCCTTATCACATAGTAGAGCTTTCAAAACACAGAAAGTAGCCTGAAAGTAGTGAACCAAAGCATCAGGAAATCTGAAAACAAATCTTTCTTGGATTTTTTATTTTGGGGGGTGGGAGAGTCACTCCTTTTTTAGCTCTTCTAAATCAGTATCAGTCTTGATGATCTATCCATCTAAGGTGAGGGTGAAAGGAAATTAGATGTACTGTCTCTCTACAATGTCAGAAATGATCATGGATAAAGAAGGCAGAATACACAAAAATTATCCACAGATCCATAGAGAAAATCAACTAAAGTAAGTGTAACACTATTGGATAGCATCTTGTTTCTTTATACTTACAAACTAGGTTGAATTATTCTTGACTTGATCCATATTAAGTCACTTTTAGACATTTCATCTTCTCACAGTTGTTTGTGTGTGTGTGTGTGTGTGTGTGTGTGTGTATGTATGTGTGTGTGATTTGGCTGCTGCGTTTTGTTGTGTTTGCGCTGGAACCTCATGAAAGAGATCCCCGGATGCCTACTGATTTGAAAGTTAAAAAGAAATACCCAGTTTTAATCCAAGAAAACTCTTGATCAGCTTTATTTTTTCCAAGGCTCTTTTTTACCTTATAATAAACATACCACATAATGCATACAAGTGCCAAGTAGTTGACAATATAATTACTATTTCTTAGTAGTTCTCATTAATATGTTGTATGTATTTGCCAACTTCTAGACTTGATGTTTTGTGGTAATAAATCTATTATAAAGTCTCTAGGTTAAAAAGTAGAAAAATGGTAAATAAAATCACGTGTTGACTTCATGTGGTGGTTCACGCCTATAATTTCAACACTTTGGGAGGCCAAGGCAGGAAGATTACTTGAGCCAAGGAATTCAAGACCAGCCTGGGCAACATGATGAGATCCAGTCTCTACCAAAAAAGAAAAAAAATTAGCTGGGTGTAGTGGTGCATGTCTGTAGTCCCATTAATTAGGAAGCTGAGGTGGGAAGATCTCTGAGCCTAGAGGTTGGAGGCTTCAGTGAGCTATGATCATTCCCCTGCACTCCACCAATACAGCAAAATCCTGTCTCAAAAAATAAAATATCCTGAAATGAAATGAAGTAAAATAAATATAATTGTCTTTTCAAAGGATTTTTGCAAGGAATATGAAAAACAAGTGAGAAATGGAAGACTTTTTTGTACACGGGAAAGTGATCCAGTCCGTGGCCCTGATGGCAGGATGCATGGCAACAAATGCGCCCTGTGTGCTGAAATTTTGTGAGTATAGAAGGAGTTTTTTCAGAGTGACTCAAAAGGTCGAAGTGTAGATTGATTGGATTGATGAGTAAAAATAACTTTGAAAGGAAGCTTTGTTATTGAGAACCATTTGAGCTGATTTATGTCCTCCACAAATCATAATGCCACCTAGTGAGTAGGTGCTACTGATGTTTGTCTATTTCTGAGGACAAATGGATTCCATTTTCCTGTTGAAATATTGACTTACAACATACTTCTTAACATTCGCCTGTGACCTTCGTGAATCTCTTTGTGAACTAATTCTAGCGTAGAATAGAGGTAAAAGCAGGTACCAAGACTTTGTTTTTCTTAAGTAATTATCCCATAGTAATAGTGTTGATGGAACACTCTTAGATACTTCAGGTTTATAGATTAATTGGATTACTCTTATCTTTTTATCTGGGACATATGACCTTGAGAGAAGGGCAGATCTCACAACATACAAATTATCGCATTTATGAAGATATCTTAGATGACATCTCATGACACTTCCGGCTTCTCGAGCTCTACGAGCCCTTTCCTGTGTCCTGTCCTATGCCAGTTCCTCCCAGTCTTGGCCAGCTGATGTCCCCTCCTCTTGTAGATTACATTTCAGATTATCTTTCCTTGGATAAGAACTCCTAAAGTCCCTCCCTAATTGAAACTAAATTCTCATAATCCTTAGTAATTGTCTTTTATAACCACCATCACAGTTGGCAATTATACAATTATTTCTCCAAGTATTTGTTGACTTTCAGTCTCGTCTACCAGCCTCAAGAACTACAAGAGGGCAGGGTATGTGTTTGTATTATATACTCCTGCATGCCCAGGGCCCAGCCAACGCATGCCCAAAAAACCATAATTACTCAGTAAATGATGAGTGAATGAATGAATGAAGATGTGAATGAGGATCCCCCACTCTCAAAAAGCTTAAATTCAGTAGCAGAAATAAACCATGGACATGTGCACATATTTATATATTGCAAAATACAATAAAAACCATTGCATAAGAGAAGACTATTCAGATACAAAAACACAGCAATACACGTAGAACTCATTTGTATTTGGGAACTGGAACATCTTCTTCAAAAAGGTAGAATTTAAGCTGAAGAGTTTTAAATTTCTTTTAAGAAAGGGAGATGAGAAAAAAGATCATTTAGTGGAAGGAAATGGTATAAAGGTGAAATTAAAGGGTCTTTTTGGGGATTTGAGGTGTTTTTAAAGTGTTTGTACTAAAACTCAGGACAACTTAGATATTTTTCCATCTGTACCTAATGACTGTTTTGTAACATGAAGATCGGAAGCCTCTCTACTCATATATTTTATTTTTTCCAGCAAGCGGCGTTTTTCAGAGGAAAACAGTAAAACAGATAAAAATTCGGGAAAAGCTGAAGGAAAAACTGAAGTTAAAAGAGAAATTTTGGTGAGAATCAGTTTGATCAATCTAGTTACAACTTGTGTGTGTGGGGGGGTGTGTGTGTGTGTGTGTGCGCGGGGTATGTGCGAGTGAGAGTGCATATTATGTAGTATGCATTTTCAATATTGTTTAATATTTTCCACACTACTAGTAGGTTTACTGAACACTAATTTATAGTTATTGTTTTATGAAACTTAGATTTAAAAATTACGGCATTATAATTTCTAGCTGTGTATGGAGGAAATTAATCAAGTCATATTAATAATATAGTTTTGCACTCGTAAATGAAGGTGATATATCAAAACATTGAATTCAAAGTGTGACATGTATTCTTCAATGTGTGGTAGCTATTGTGAAGGTATTTATTTAAAAAACAATATCAGTTTTGGATTTTAATGTGCTTCCTTTTAAATTATACTGTGCTCTGCTTTCTAAGCATCTTTTAACTAGCCACCTGTCTGTTTTTCTACTGCTACCCTCTTAGCTCAGACACTTAATAGTTTTCTTTTGCATTGATGTATTGGCATCGTGCCTGGTCCGTACACTGTCAGTCTCCATCTTTCTCAATCTTCAAGATTTAATTCATCCTCCATGTAGTGTTCATATTTCATAGGATATGAAAACAAGAAACTATGGTTCCACCTGTCAGTGATGCTGTAAAATTCCAATGTTTGAAGATATTCTAGAGTATATTCAGATCATTTCACTTCCTATAGAAACCCAGCTTATTTCTTACAGACAGTTTTCCAGACCTCTATGATGTGCAGTCAACAGATCTCCTAAGTAAGCTACTCCATCAGGCCACCTTCTTCCTGTGTAACTT
>NW_012098499.1:762086-765166 GCF_000951045.1 Mandrillus leucophaeus
TCTTTCTTTCTTTCTTTCTTTCTTTTTCTTGCTTGCTTGCTTGCTTGCTTGCTTTGACATTTTATTTCTTTTTTTTCCCTCTGTCACCAGGCTGTAGTGTAGTGGTGGGATCATGGCTCACTGCAGCCTTGACCTCCCACTCTCAAGCTATGTTCACATCTCAACTTTCCAAAGGGCCAAGATTACAGGCATGAGTCACTACACCTAGCCTAAGTCTCATTTTGAACTGCTTTCTTCCCCTTGGTCCTAGGTTATCAAGTCCTTTTAATTTTAATACTCAAATATCTGTCAACTACTATTTTATCATTTTTTCCAATTTTTCTCCTTCCTTTCCTTTCTTCCTTTTCTTTCCCCTTTTTATTTTTTACTCCCTCTTTCTCTTTCTCTCTTTTTTTATAATATAATTAGTGTCTCTAACTTCATTCCCTGGTCAATCAAATCCTCCACACATCTGGTTGATAATCTTTGTAAAACAAAGATTTGAATTTGCCATTTTCTTCTATAAACATTTATAATTTTCCCATTGCCTAAAAGTAATATCCAAATTCCTTTCAAAGTTTAGTGGTCTTCGATTTTCAAGGTCTCCTTTTGACCATTTCCCAAATATTCTTCTCTTTATCCAACTAATTATTTAGCCACTATATTCATAAATATGTTAGTTACCTAAAAATAACATGTTCTTTCATGCCTCTGAGTGTTTATCCATTTAAATCCTCTTGGATGGCCTTTTTACCACATTATGTTCCCGAATATATTCTCAAGATAGAACTTAGACACAAGTTCTCTGAACGTCCATGAATTATTTTTTCATTGTACTTGTATACTCTTAATTCATACTAGTGTTATATTTCTTAACTTTTTATATTATACTTACTTATCCTTTCCATTTGACTAATAAAGAACATAAATATAAATAAATCCTATTTCTATTTATATATTCCTAACTTAAACATTTGTTGAAGATGTAAATGGATATTACAAGGAGAGAAATATCACAATTTTTGGATGGTCTTAAATATTAAAAGTTTTATTTTTCATCCTTAATTTCTCTTTTTCAATTTCTTTGTAAAATAACATTTAACATTCACACATAGAAAACAGAACTATATCTAAACTTTTTCATATTCATTATTCAGAAACTCTGCAGTGAATACCAAAATCAGGCGAAGAATGGAATACTTTTCTGTACCAGAGAAAATGACCCTATTCGTGGTCCAGATGGGAAAATGCATGGCAACTTGTGTTCCATGTGTCAAGTCTACTTGTGAGTATAGATTTTTTAGAATGTCAAAGAAAGAAGGGATCTTGCAGGTAATTTAATAGAAACAGCTTGTTTCGTAGATGGGGAAACTGTGGCTCAAGACAGGGAAGTGAGTTGAATATGTTACATGGAAAAGATCAGTAATAAAGCTGGGAGTAAGTACCTAGAGTTGTTGGTTGTAAGAAGCCTTGTTCCTCTGGCACTCCCTCTTTTAGCACTAGAATGTTCTGACAAACATTAACTTGTACAAATATTAGTTGCTCCCTTGCTCCTGAAACTTCACATGTTAGCTAGCCTGTTTTAGCAATTTATAGGTATCTCATCTTCCATGGGAGTTAAGAGTCCAAAGGTCGTGCTTAATGTAGAAATGGAATAAAGTCAAATTTCCCATGAAACAACACAAAACTCCTATAAAATTACAATGGGTACTATTTTATGTAATGTAACCTTTCTCAAAAAGTTAGATTGGACAGTTTTCTTTCAAAATTTAAGAAACCTCTTACTTTTTTTTGGCTGAGCTCAAATTAAAAATTTAACTTACATTTAGAATCTATGGCTTTTTTTGTTTTGATTGACAACTACATATGGTTGTAATATTACCAGTTAACTGCACATACTGTGCAATTCCATTGTACAAAGCAAATTTAGGCTTATTTGTTTTATCAGTATATGGAAATTATTGTGGTTTTTTTTTCACATCTTGTCCTTTAGATGAAACAGCTATGAGTAAGCAAAATATTTAAGCTTAAAGCAAAGCTAGGGTACACATGGCGTGGTAGATAGACCATGGTCTTGAGGAAGAAGACTTTGGTTGTAGTCATATCCTGAGATGTAGCCAAGGCCCCCTCTACCTCTCATCTTCTCTAATTAACAAGGGGATGAGTAGATGTGCTTTGTTAAGGCCACTTTCAGCCTTCAGGTTATGTCACCATGATTTTAGTTTCAGTGCCTCTGTTATGAACATTAATGATGCTCCCTTTCTTACTATAGGCAAGAAAGCTAATTTACAGAAAGCAAGTTTCCCAGATCCACTATTGTTGTCTTTCTTTCAACATTAAAAAGACACTTTGAAGAAATAATAGCACCATACTATCCTGGAGGATATTGTGTTGCTTCTCATTGATACATAGTGATAAAGGGACAAAATTGCTCCAGTCTAAGGAGGGAGAACAGTTAACAGTGCAAGGATGTGGAGAAATCATGGCATGTGTTTGTTCCTAACGGATCTGCTTCTTTTTCTCTCTTATTCAGCCAAGCAGAAAATGAAGAAAAGAAAAAGGCTGAAGCACAAGCTAGAAATAAAAGAGAATCTGGAAAAGCAACCTCATATGCAGTGAGTGGAATCCATCCGAAAAATCCTACTTGGTGCTATAATTTGAACAAATTTTAAGAGCCTAAAGGGTGAGATTTTGCCCTGCAGAAATCCCCAGAATGTCTTAAGTCTTCAATCTGGGGATGGTATTGAGATAATTTATATGGGAAGATTGATCTATTCTTGCTGATTCAAAACTAACTCTGCAAAAAAAAAAAAAAAAAAAACCAAAAAAACCGCACACACAACAACAACAAAAAAATTGTTTAAAAGCTGAAAAACTGAGTTGCACTTCTAGTTTTATCACTTACAGAGTGTTAACTTTTGCCAACTACTTTCCAGAGAAATTCTACATGTATGCTTTCTACATAAGAGTTTCTGATATTTCATGTCTAATTTGATATAAAAATACCTTGATTGCCCCCCAAAGCATGATTTTTATCCCTGAAATATTACAATATTAGTTTCCAAAGCCTTAGCTCAGTTATCATCCCCAATGGTTTTGAT
>NW_012098499.1:774271-777734 GCF_000951045.1 Mandrillus leucophaeus
CAAGCAGAAGAAGAAGAAAAGAAAAAGAAGGAAGGCGAATCAAGAAACAAAAGAGAATCTAAGAATACAGCTTCCTTTGAGGTGAGTGTATCTTCTCCAACAACTCAGAGGGATATGGCCCTGAGGCTCCACAGATCATGTTCAGGGAACACGTACATTCCTTAAAACTGTATGAAACAATTGTACAGTTTGTGTCTTCATGTGTGTTTGCATGTGTGCAGTTATACATATGCATATCTGACTATTTCTTGGTTGATGGGTTCATTGTTTTTATCACTTAAAAAATCCATGCCTTCAAAGTTAATCATTCTAAAATAAGCCAATTGCTAATCCTCATTTAAGAAAAAAAGTACAAGCTTTAGCTATTTTTGCAATCTAATTCAACCCATGTTCAACACCTTCAACTTCCCTCCTTAATTTCACAGGAGTTGTGTAGTGAATACCGCAAATCCAGGAACAACGGACCACTTTTTTGCACCAGAGAGAATGACCCCATCCAGGGCCCAGATGGGAAAATGCATGGCAACACCTGCTCCATGTGTGAGGTCTTCTTGTGAGTAGAGCAGTAGCCCCATAGCATCTGAGGATTGAGCAGTGGGAATTTCCATGGGAAGTTTTCAAACCATTGTGAATAATACATGTTCTTCAGTGTAGCTTTCAGTTTTGGGCGTCATATTTAAATGGACTAAAAACAAACAATAGCAACAATAAAACAAGTGGAGCACTTTCTATTATGATGTAAAGAGATACACAATAAGCCAGACACAGAAAAACGTATAATGTGTGACCTCTCTTATATGTGGGATCTAAATAAAGCTGACTAATAGTAGAGAGTAGGATGGTGCTTACCAGAGAATGAGGGTACGTGAGGGTGAGGGTTGGGAATGAGGAAATGTTAATCAAAGGGTGTGAAGTTTTAGTTAAGCAGGAGGAATAAGTTTATAGGATGTATTGGACAGCATGGTGACTACAGTTAATAATAATGTATCATATATTTCAAAAATATTAAAAATGTAAATTATAAATGTCCTTACACCTTCCCAAAAAAGATAAGTATCAAGAGACAACTATGTAAATTGGTTGATTCAATCATCGCAATGTATGCATATACCAAAACATTACACTGAATTCAGTTAATATGTACAATTATTATTTGTCAAGGAAGAACACAAGTTAAAAAAGTGAAGTGCAGAATAATTTCTTCTATGGCATTTAAAAAGTAACCTAGAATCATTCACCCAGAGAAGAGAATACTTCATGATAACTACACTAATTGCTTTTAGTCTTTTGAAAACATTCTCAGATGAAATAGGAAATACATATGATTACATGTAAAATATTACAATGCATGGAAAATTTATGAAATTTTTTGTTCACTATCTTTCTTCCTACTTAGTCTATGTAATTTTAAGGAATATAATTAAAATAGAAGAGAGCTATGGGAAGAAAGATTTGGGCTCATGATGAAGACTGACTTTGTAATAAAGCAGAGAAAGACAAGAATGGAGATTTTATTATGTAGGAGTTGGGAGTCTATTTATAGGGTGCCTAAAATAGGTCTTTAGAATGAATGTCATGGTATGGCCGGCCCTTCAAAAGTGTGACTAGGCTTTTCTTAAACTCTTGATTTTTGACTAAAAATAACCCCAGTTTATTTCCCATGTGCCAAGAATCTTAGAAAGGACTTAATTTATTTAGTCTTCCCATATAGAAAGTAATATAATCCAGTATATTTTCCCATAGCATTTGAGGCTTGGAGCACTAAAAATCTATTAGAAGGAAAATTAAGATGATGATCATATAATGATCACAGCAAATGTTGAATGCATATAATTATATGACACTTGCTAAGAACTTTGCTACCTAATCTCACTTAGTCTTCACAACAACCACATGAAATAGATGAAACCAGATAAAAAGCAAAAACAAAAACAAAACTAAGGCCCAGAACAGTTAAGAATGATGGAAAAGTGAGGATAGGATATGGGACTTATAGATGAAGAAAAACTTAATGTATTTCTTGATGTGGGATATAATCACTTAGCAAGGCCTTTCAACATGTTTTTTGTTCTCCCTTACATTAATCTTTCAGTAGCAGGAAACTAATTCTGCCACTTAGTGGTTATCTTTGCTGCCTCCTCTGACAATTTCCCATTGAAGAAAGAAAATGCTGTTTAAATGTTTTAGACAACTTAGACTTGTGATAAAGGTTAGATCAGTTTTCATATAAAGATGTATGAACAATCCCATAATTTTGGATCTATTTTAGTCAGTTTATTTCATAAATATATGAATTCTTCATTGAAAAGAAATAACCTTTATCACCTCATGTTTTATAGATATGTTAACAAAGGTGACTGATTTTTTTGAGAATTATTCTGTTTTTCACACTTTCATACCATGTGAAAAAAATCTTCAATTTTCAAGAAGTTTTAGTTTGATCTATGTGCAAGTCTTTTGTTGATTGGGACACATTAAAACATTTTCACAAATTATGTAATTTTTTTCTACATTTTGAACTATTTGTGTTATCTATCTAATTATGTTGTAGATCCAATCCACGAAGCTCAATTTGCAACACTGTTAGTTATCCAAAATGTAACAGCTATCACTTTCAGTTCATTTCCATCATATGCCTAGCTTTGGAAGGAAAGTTTCCTTTCAATAATGACAATAATGATGATGTCAAACCCTTATAACAATTGTACCAATTATTTTATTATGTACCAGGTATTGTTCTAATTGCATTACATGTAGCAACTCATTTAATGTTCATAACATTCCAATAAGAAAGGTACTTTTATTACCTCTTCTATTTCTCCTTCACACACACTTAAAGATGAGGAAAGCACAGAGAAGTTAAGGTACTTCTTGTTTTCCTTATAGAATTTGGCTCCAGGGTCTTTCTTCTTAACCACCACACTATACTGCCTCTCAGAAGATAAAGATAAAATATTACCTCTCTATAAAGAGTAATCACACATGCAAAAGAATCAGCAAATAAGAAAGTACTATTGCAGTACATACACTGGGAAGTTAAACAGGTTTACTCCCTAATTCAGGGGCTTTCTCTTGCACACCATTCTCTTGAGGTAGAGTGAACCATAATTGTTTATTGTCTAATAAAATTATAAATTACTATGGGTGGATATTTGGCATTGTTTGAGAATAGTCAAAACAATAAATGATCAAGCTATGAAAGTTAAGGATCTATTCTACTATATAAAGATCCATTTCTGGCCGGGCACAGTGGCTCACACCTGTAATCCCAGCACTTTGGGAGGCTGAAGCAGGCAGATCATGAGGTCAGGTGTTGGAGACCAGCCTGATCCACATGGTGAAACCCCATCTCTACTAAAAATACAAAAAAATTAGCCGGGCATGGTGGCACGTGCCTGTAATCCCAGCTACTCAGGAGGCTGAGGCAGGAGAATGGCTTGAACCCGGGAGGTGGAGGTTGCAG
>NW_012098499.1:778759-782587 GCF_000951045.1 Mandrillus leucophaeus
AAAAAATTGTTTAAAAGCTGAAAAACTGAGTTGCACTTCTAGTTTTATCACTTACAGAGTGTTAACTTTTGCCAACTACTTTCCAGAGAAATTCTACATGTATGCTTTCTACATAAGAGTTTCTGATATTTCATGTCTAATTTGATATAAAAATACCTTGATTGCCCCCCAAAGCATGATTTTTATCCCTGAAATATTACAATATTAGTTTCCAAAGCCTTAGCTCAGTTATCATCCCCAATGGTTTTGATGATAAAAGTCTCCTAACTTTCCCTCTGGATTCTATCCTTTCCCTTGTCCAACCAATCTCCATAACATAGTTTGAGTAACTTTCAAAATGTAAATAAGATCATAATATTGCTCTGCTTAAAACCCACAAGCAGCTCATACAGGATATGCTTTAATCCCATTATCTCTCCTCTTATTTGTACCCTTATCTCCATTCAGAAAATCATGCTCTGCTATGTGCCATGGCTTTTCCTACCTGTGTTTTTCAGCTAATTTTATTTTCATAAACCTGTGTGCATATTTCCCAATTCATTTTTTTCACTCAGTCAAATCCTATTTACACTTCCACAGTCTCACCTAAGTTGTTCTTGCTCCCTGACATCTTCCCTGGTTTCCACAGTCAGATTTCATGGTTCCAGCCTATGAGTTCTCAGATTTCTTGTACCCTGTATGTTTGCACTTATTTTATTCTGTTTAGATTATAGTGGAATTTGCTTACATATTGCATATATTACATTGAGACATTGTACTATGTTTTATTTTTTCCTATCTCTTAGCATATGATGTTTTTCTTGTTGTTGAATTGGATTTTACATCTGAGAAAAACACAGTTAAAATCCTCCGCTCAAGGAGCTGTAACATTAGTTTCTGCCAGTGCAGATGTTTGAACCTTCTGCTTTAAGTAGAAATGAAATATATGGCCACCTTACTTCTTCTGTCTTGGCAGGAGCTTTGCAGTGAATATCGAAAGCTTGTGAGGAATGGAAAACTTGGTTGCACCAGAGAGAATGATCCTATCCAGGGCCCAGATGGGAAAGTGTATGGCAACACCTGCTCCATGTGTGAAGTCTTCTTGTGAGTAGCCCTGCAGCTGGAAACATGAGGACTGATTTTGTTCTTTCTATTTCATTTCCATGTTCAATCATGGGAGGGCCACTTCAACATGAGAATGAAAGAAATAAAGAATATTTAGAGAAACTGTCTGATTGGAGACATGTATTTGAAAATCCATGTCCTTTGAAGATTGTTAAGACTTCACACTTAAGCAAGGAGACAGTCACAATCTTGAAATATTCAAGTAGTTTTGATTTTTAAGTGTGGAAACAGGACAAGTTCTAACTTATCTCCATGAATAAAAGTGAGGCCAATGGACCAATGGAAGAAAGCCCTGGAAGACAGGTTCCAACTGGACCCCAGGAAGAACTTCCTAACACTCTGAGGATTTCAAAGATGGATGATTTACCATGGAATTCCAAGGATGATATAAGTACAGGCTTTACAGGCAGATTAAAGCAAACGCTTGAGAGTCATCAGAGATACAGTAATGAGCGCTGGAAATTTAGAAAGCCATCTCTGGACTAGGGTTTAAATCCCAAGTCTGTACCTATTATTTCTACATCTTCAGGCGAGTTATGCATTCTGTCTGTCAGTGTATTTGTATGCTGGGGCTACAATAGTAGTTTTATAATGCGATTGTGAGGATTTCACAGTGCAAGCACGGGGTTAGGCACATCACATTGAAACAATTTAATCATAGTTAAGTGTAAAATTAAATTACATTTGAGATCACTTCTAATATGGAGATTTGATGATTTTTACTCATCTCTTCTTAACCATCCTTTTTTAGCCAAGCAGAAGAAGAAGAAAAGAAAAAGAAGGAAGGCGAATCAAGAAACAAAAGAGAATCTAAGAATACAGCTTCCTTTGAGGTGAGTGTATCTTCTCCAACAATTCAGAGGGATATGGCCCTGAGGCTCCACAGATCATGTTCAGGGAACACGTACATTCCTTAAAACTGTATGAAACAATTGTACAGTTTGTGTCTTCATGTGTGTTTGCATGTGTGCAGTTATACATATGCATATCTGACTATTTCTTGGTTGATGGGTTCATTGTTTTTATCACTTAAAAAATCCATGCCTTCAAAGTTAATCATTCTAAAATAAGCCAATTGCTAATCCTCATTTAAGAAAAAAAGTACAAGCTTTAGCTATTTTTGCAATCTAATTCAACCCATGTTCAACACCTTCAACTTCCCTCCTTAATTTCACAGGAGTTGTGTAGTGAATACCGCAAATCCAGGAACAACGGACCACTTTTTTGCACCAGAGAGAATGACCCCATCCAGGGCCCAGATGGGAAAATGCATGGCAACACCTGCTCCATGTGTGAGGTCTTCTTGTGAGTAGAGCAGTAGCCCCATAGCATCTGAGGATTGAGCAGTGGGAATTTCCATGGGAAGTTTTCAAACCATTGTGAATAATACATGTTCTTCAGTGTAGCTTTCAGTTTTGGGCGTCATATTTAAATGGACTAAAAACAAACAATAGCAACAATAAAACAAGTGGAGCACTTTCTATTATGATGTAAAGAGATACACAATAAGCCAGACACAGAAAAACGTATAATGTGTGACCTCTCTTATATGTGGGATCTAAATAAAGCTGACTAATAGTAGAGAGTAGGATGGTGCTTACCAGAGAATGAGGGTACGTGAGGGTGAGGGTTGGGAATGAGGAAATGTTAATCAAAGGGTGTGAAGTTTTAGTTAAGCAGGAGGAATAAGTTTATAGGATGTATTGGACAGCATGGTGACTACAGTTAATAATAATGTATCATATATTTCAAAAATATTAAAAATGTAAATTATAAATGTCCTTACACCTTCCCAAAAAAGATAAGTATCAAGAGACAACTATGTAAATTGGTTGATTCAATCATCGCAATGTATGCATATACCAAAACATTACACTGAATTCAGTTAATATGTACAATTATTATTTGTCAAGGAAGAACACAAGTTAAAAAAGTGAAGTGCAGAATAATTTCTTCTATGGCATTTAAAAAGTAACCTAGAATCATTCACCCAGAGAAGAGAATACTTCATGATAACTACACTAATTGCTTTTAGTCTTTTGAAAACATTCTCAGATGAAATAGGAAATACATATGATTACATGTAAAATATTACAATGCATGGAAAATTTATGAAATTTTTTGTTCACTATCTTTCTTCCTACTTAGTCTATGTAATTTTAAGGAATATAATTAAAATAGAAGAGAGCTATGGGAAGAAAGATTTGGGCTCATGATGAAGACTGACTTTGTAATAAAGCAGAGAAAGACAAGAATGGAGATTTTATTATGTAGGAGTTGGGAGTCTATTTATAGGGTGCCTAAAATAGGTCTTTAGAATGAATGTCATGGTATGGCCGGCCCTTCAAAAGTGTGACTAGGCTTTTCTTAAACTCTTGATTTTTGACTAAAAATAACCCCAGTTTATTTCCCATGTGCCAAGAATCTTAGAAAGGACTTAATTTATTTAGTCTTCCCATATAGAAAGTAATATAATCCAGTATATTTTCCCATAGCATTTGAGGCTTGGAGCACTAAAAATCTATTAGAAGGAAAATTAAGATGATGATCATATAATGATCACAGCAAATGTTGAATGCATATAATTATATGACACTTGCTAAGAACTTTGCTACCTAATCTCACTTAGTCTTCACAACAACCACATGAAATAGATGAAACCAGATAAAAAGCAAAAACAAAAACAAAACTAAGGCCCAGAACAGTTAAGAATGATGGAAAAGT
>NW_012098499.1:784647-785366 GCF_000951045.1 Mandrillus leucophaeus
CAACAAGAAGAAAGAGCAAGAGCAAAGGCTAAAAGAGAAGCTGCAAAGGTAATATTCTCAGGAATGCTGATGCTGTGTCCTGACGTTTTTCATTTCTTTATAATTCTTTACTTATCTCATTAGAATAAATGTTTTCTGCTTAATTTTCATGCCTGAAACAAATGAAGAACATTTTTAACCTGAAGAAAGAGGGTCTTGCTTAGAAGTGTCCAGGGTACCAATTTTATTTCATAATTATTCAAATTTTGAGGTTTATTTCATAAAAAGTGGAGTGTTAAGTATTTGTAATGAATTTTCCCCATATTTGGCTTTTATTAGATTTCTCTTGTTAGAGTATTAACTTATGCCATTTACTAATTTCAATTTACATTATTCATGTCTCTGTTATTTGAAATAGAGAGTATAAGATCTCAATCATTCTAATTTACAAAACAAAAGCACGTATATTATCATATTTCAGCTTTGTCACCACCCAGTTATGGAGCAAGTAGTAGTTTTCTTGCACCCAATTAAGTTCATTAAGTAGGGCCTCTGACTTTCCAGTTATTTTTAGTCCACTCTCCATGCTTTTATAATTTTATGCATAGCAGAGCCAATTTTATCTGTGTGGAAATGTTGAATTATTCTCATGTAATAGCTACATACAAGATTTCTTTCTTTATTCCCTTCCTTCTTTCCTTCCTTCCTTCCTGCCTCTCTTTCTTTCTTTCTCTCTCTCT
>NW_012098499.1:785576-818147 GCF_000951045.1 Mandrillus leucophaeus
TTCCTTCCTTCCTTCCTTCCTTCCTTCTTTCCTTCTTTCTTTTTTTGAGATGGAGTCTCGCTGTGTTGCTCAGGCTAGAGTGCAGTGGTGCAGATCTAGGCTCACTGCAACCTCCACCTCCCAGGTTCAAGTGATTCTCCTGCCTCAGCCTCTCTAGTAGCTGGGGTTACAGTCGCGTGCCACAACGCCCAGCTAATTTTTTTTTTTTTGTAGTTTTAGTAGAAACAGGGTTTCACCATGTTGACCAGGCTAGTGTGAAACTCCTGACCTCAAGTGATTCACTCACCTTGGCCTCCCAAAGTGTTGGGATTACAGGTGTGAGCCACCGCACCCGGCCTGTTTATTCTATTTCTTAATGATAGCCACAACAGTATACACCTCATCATTACTTGGGGAAAAGTTGACACAGTTTAAAATTTACCTTCTTACTGACTCATTTTTTTTTTAATAAGTGTTTCTGCTAGGTGAAACTATCTTTTCATTGATCATTTATAATTGAAAATTTGTTTTCATCCATTATGTTTGATCAGCTGCCAAATCCTCTTAGATATTTCCAGTGATATTAACATATTCCCCCTTCTCTCCACTCCTATTTTTACCTCCTTGCTTCAAATCCACATCTCCCATTCCTAGTTTTTAATTTTTTAAAATCAGTTTACTCCCAGAAATCTGTCAGTTTCTCCAGGGATCAAACTTATTCTCTTCTCTATTTATAAAGATATGTCTTGTTAAATTTATTTATTTATTTTTGAATCAGGTCTTACTTGTAGCCCAGGCTGTAGTGCAGTGGTGCAATCAAGGCTCACTACAACTTCGAACTCCTGGGCTCAAGTGATCCTCCCACCTAAGCCTCATGAGTAGCTGGGACTATAGGCATGCACCACCATGCCTGGCAATTTATTTTATTTTATTTTTTATTTTGAATTTTTCTATAGACAAAGTTTTGCTGTTATGTCCAGGCTTGTCTTGAACTCTTGGGCTCAAGCACTTCTGTGGTGACCTCCTAAAGTCTTGGGATTACAGGTGTAAGCCACCATACCTGGACAAAATATATATGTATTTCTTAGGTTAAGCAAGTTTTTTTTCCCTTTCTCAGACCCCTAAAGACAAACCACAAGTGAGCAATATTTTCATTTCCTTCAAGGCTTCTCATCTAAGCCTGCCTATGGAATCTTCCCACCTCTGATCTTTCCTAGCTTTTATAGACCATAGTATGCAACACAACACACACATGTAAGTTTTTGATGACAAATATTTTCAGATTTGCTATAGTGCCGGGACAATTCTGAGTTGACGACCGAAGCTTTGTAAATACTTACTGATTTACGACTACATGTTATCACTTTTCTTTTTTCTTTTTACTCTACATTACGTATTCCTCATAATACGAAAAGATGCAGGAAGGATAGAAAACTATTCTGAGAAAATATTTTCTTCATTTCTCAGGAAATCTGCAGTGAATTTCGGGACCAAGTGAGGAATGGAACACTTACATGCACCAGGGAGCATAATCCTGTCCGTGACCCAGATGGCGAAATGCATGGAAACAAGTGTGCCATGTGTGCCAGCGTGTTGTGAGTGTCCACCCCATCTCTCCCACTGAATTTCTTCACCCATGATCGCCCCTGAGTCTCAGATACTTCATGCATGTGCAGAGTATAGACCATGGGTTATATGTTAGAAAGTTTTAAAAGCAGATGGATGAGACATTAAGTTATATTGGATCATAAAGTGACAATACTATTCTTTATTCAATTATCCTTCTATTTTTTAATTAAGTCAAGGTAAAAGCCTCAGTTTAATGCTTTTTTTTTAAACACTTGATAAACTTCATTTGTAAAAAAGAGAGAGCAGAAGTTTCATGATTTGGATTGGGTGATCTTTTTGATGTCCCTCCCACTCCTGACATTTTATGATTTGTTAGTCTATTCAGATAGGAGCTAAGGAAAAGCCAGCTGGATGGAAGTCTGTGGGATCAGTACATAAAGACTATTAAAATAGCCTGAACAAGAAATGGAATAGGGAGGATTGTTATTTATCCTTTCAAGGACATTACTGTATAATGCATACATTCATAAGTGGCTTAGTGTGGAGTAAAACCTTTAGGAAACGGGTTCATACCCTAAATGTTTACTAAAACATCTCCCTGTTATGCCAGGTTCAGGGCCTTCTAAGGCCTTTGTTTTGCTGAGTGGTGTAGGTAAGCCTGTGACCACAGCTCCATACTGTGGGACAATAAAGAAGTTAATTATTATCACTTCTAATTCTCTTCCTTTTTAGGTTCTTAATCTGCTCCTGAACTTAATCCTAAAATAAATGCTGAGAAAAAGACTTATTTAAATAATACCTGTTGAGGTGCAAAGTTAATGCCTCCTAACTTTCACATGTCTTGATCCAAACTGAAGTGGATGCATACAATTCCCTAAAAGGAGAGGCTGACAGAGTAGAGCACTAGAAGAAAAGTGGCCTGAAATTCAAGAAGCCAGGGTTTTTCTCTCACCCGTTCAATTTGCTGGTGGTGTGGTAATGACTAAATGTAGTAAATGGTAAGGATTTTCCAGCATTAACATGCTATATGTCAGTAGAAAATGGCAAGAATGCCAGAATATTAGGCTTGTGTTCGACCGCTAAAGATTAGCAGTTGAATCTAACTGGACTTGAATCACTACTGCAATCCAAACCTTGAATTTCAACTTCAATATTAGCTCCATTGAAATAATATTTAAAATTTTCAGTTTAGAGTAAAACATGGTTTATTATGATTTTAAGCCCGTCATCTGACTTAGCATCACCCTTTGCTTTTATCACTGATATGGTAGTTACTTGGAGAGGAAAAGTTTAACAAGTGAAATAAAATCAAGACAATTGTAGCTTTATTCGGAATGTTAATTAAAATTAGCAACCTACGAAAAATAAGATCTCCTGAGGGCCACAGACTGATAAAGATGCATGCTTGTTTTATAATTATTCCTCTTCAGAGGGGGAATGTAAACAACTAAATTTATCTGTACTATTGGTCAAAGCAAAAGCACCTCTTAGACTAGATAAATTTGTATTGAAGACTGAATCTGACTATTGGTTTGGAAGATCCTCATTCCTTTTAAAAATGTACTTCCAAAAAGAGTAAGGAATCATATTCAGCCTATATCTTCTTTTTCTATTACAGCAAACTTGAAGAAGAAGAGAAGAAAAATAATAAAGAAGAAAAAGGGAAAGTTGAGGCTGAAAAAGTTAAGAGAGAAGCAGTACAGGTAGTTGTTTGAGATTATAGAGTCACATAAATATTCAGTGATCACTCTCCCTAGGCAGGGCTCCTACTCCCTCCCCGTCATTCCAGTATTCTTACTGACTTTGCAAACTGGAAAAAATGTGTTTGGATCCCCATATACAAGAGTACTCACCTTTCCTTATTCAATTTATTCACACTAAATCTATTAATTGCTCGTGCAGTAGAGAGATCAATCACCATTTTCTCCTGATTGTGTCAATTATAGTACCGAAGAAAGAAGTATATATAGATTGTAATCTTACTGTTTGAATGCAAATTAATAGAGACAGATGTTCAGATTTTTCTCAAGTACATTTTTGAATATGGGTGTTTACCTTAAAAACAGCAACAACTAGGTTTTTATCCCACTTAATTCTCTGTAAGATTTTGAGGAGATAAACGCGTCTCTGAGTCTTGAGCTTGCATTCTTTAACATCTCACATGATGGTGATAATGATAATTGTACATTCATTGCTACTGTATGCATCATGGCATAAAGTTTTATGACTGATATTTGTAGTAGCCATTGAAGGTACATATTATTATCTGTATTTTATAGAAGAGGACTTGGAAACTGACATAAGAAGTTAAGAAATATATTTAGTTATATATAATGCAATTATATACTAATATATTATTTACTATGTGTTAACATAAACATTATATGATACAAATAATATCATATATAATTATAATTATATGTAGTTAGTAACTTGAGAACCAAGAATTGAACCACAAGTTCTGGCTTTAAGCCCCATGATGCACATTAGCTTTTACATGCTTCTGCCATTTGTATTATTCCTGCAGACTATGCCTTAGGTCCTCATTATTCATTTTTGTCTTTGTGTGATTTAGAAGATCTAATTTCTACTGCTCTTACCTTTGCTCTCTACAATCTACTCTCAACTCTTAAGCCAAAGTAATTATTTAAAACCATAAGGCAGGTCATGCTACCCAGTGACTTCTCATCTCACTCAAAGTAAAAATCAAGGTCCTTGTAGTGTCTGGAAGTGCCATACGCGGTCTGATCCCTGCCACTTTTCACAGGTCACATTTCCTATTATTCTGAATTGTTCTCCATGTGCCAGTTATACTGGCCACCTTTTGGTTTCTTGGACATGCCAAGCATTGATTCATGGCTTTCCATCATGTGGTCACAAAAACAATGTGGTTAGAAAACTGGACTCTAGGCTCAGACTGCCAGGGTTCAAATCCTTGCTTCATTTCCCTACCAGTAAGGTCCTACAGTTAACATCTTTGTATATTAGCTTTCTCACTTATAAGATAAAGACATTATTATTATGTATATTATTTTTATGAAGGCCCAAGAAACTTACTAATGTGTAACAGCACAGTGTCACACATATCTTAAGTAGTCACTCTGTAATATTATATTTATTGCTGTTAATGTCATTATTGGTCTAATCTCATTGTCCAGTGGGGTGTTCCACATTGGACAGTTCACCAATTCTTCAACATACAATGAACTTTACCTTCTATATTCCATTACTCACAGTCAGAATATCCCTCTTGTCTACCAAAATTCTGGCCACTTTTCATGGCTCAGATTGTGTGTTAACTGCTCCCTAAAGATTTTCCCATTTGTGCAATATACTTAATAACTCTATCACTTGATATGCCAACAATTTAAAAAATATTTTAGTTATATCATTCATTTTATTATAACTTATAGTTGCCTCTATGTGTTTTCTTCAAAGAAATTAAAAACTCTGTATTAGTTTTCTATGGTTGCTATAACAAATTAGCACACTTTAGTGACTTAAAACAACATAAACTTCTCTTTGTTCAACTCCCACTTATGAGAGCACATGGACACAGGGAGGGGCTGGGGGAAAGGGGAAGGAGAGCATTAGGATAAATGTCTAATGCATGAGGGGCTAAAAACCTAGATGACAGGTTGATAGGTGCAGCAAATGACCATGGCACATGTATACCTATATAACAAACCTGCATGCTCTGAACATGTATCCCAGAACTTAAAGTAAAAGAAAACAATATAAAATAAAAAACAATGAAAACAACAACAACATAAACTTCTTATCTTATTTCATAGGTTAGAAGATTAAAAAGGATCTCACTTGGCTAAAATCAAAGGGTTGGCAGAGCTGTATTCCTTTCCTGGAGTCTGCAGGGGAAAATCCATCTCTCTTTCTCCAGATCTAGAGTCCGCCCATGTTCCCTGGTTCTTGGACCCCCTTCTCTATCTACAAAACCAGCAATGTTATATCTCTCTGATTGTTCTTCTGTGGTTATATCTCCCTCTCACTCTGTCTTCCGTCTCACTCTTGTAGTTTTAAGGACTGATCCTTGTGATTGAGCCTTACATTGAGCCCATTATGGCAATACAGGATAATCTCTTCATTTAAAGATTATTTACCTATTATATCTGCAAAGTCCTTTTTGCTATGTAAGATAGCATATTCTCAGGTCTCAGGTATTAAGACTTAGACGTATTTGGTGGAAGGGTATTATTCTGCATACTACAAATTCCTTTACCAATTTAAGAGGCCATACATTATTCTTCTCTGTATCTTTCACAGTACCTAGTGCAGAATAATATTTGACCTGAAGGTTTTCTAAGAGATAAGTAACAGCAATCTATGTTCCAAATAATGTGTGACCTAGGTCTCTGAAAAGCATTTTGGCTAATATTAACCTTCAACATCACTTTTTCCATGCAATCATTATGTTTTAGTTTTTAAAGGGGTAACGTGGAGGAAGATTTCTAGTGTTTAGTTATTGGATTCTTAAAATCTCCTTCATTTGGCAGGAGCTGTGCAGTGAATATCGTCATTATGTGAGGAATGGACGACTCCCCTGTACCAGAGAGAATGATCCCATTGAGGGTCTAGATGGGAAAATCCATGGCAACACCTGTTCCATGTGTGAAGCCTTCTTGTGAGTGAGAGGCAGCCACTGCTGCTACTGAGTGTAGAAGATCAGCATTGAGTGGGCAAGAGGGGTGACATTGGAAGTTTTCTCCAGGAGGTAGATAATGAAGGCTGTCTTTGCATTGGTTTGGAAATTTACTATTATAAAGCCATATATTCAGCCCATTGACTTCTGGTGTTCTTCAATAGTCTGAGAGGTATTTGAATCACCATCATGAAAGGACCATGTGCTAAGAGCAAAATTACCCAGGAGTTAATGGCATAAAAGGACTAGGACTTCTGTTCTCTGCAGGCATAGGTCACTGTCAAATAATCCAAAGGTGTAATCGTTAGGTGCTAATAAATTGAAAATGAGTTAATGTCTAATGATATTTTAGATGCTTTCTGGGGAGAAGAACAACATCTTTATTTTTCAAAAGAGATATAGTCATAAAAATTTATGTGCTGGTTTGCTATGGCATGTGTGTCTTATTCTTTAAACACCTATAAGAACAAGAACAGCTGGGCACGGTGGCTCATGCCCAAAATCCCAGCACTTTGGGAGGCTGAGGTGGGCAGATCACAAGGTCAAGAGATCAAGACCATCCTGGCCAACATGGTGAAACCCTATCTCTACTAAAAATATAAAAATTAGCTGTGCATGGTGGCACGTGCCTGTAGCCCCAGCTACGTGGGAGGCCGAGGCAAGAGAATTGCTTGAACCCGGGAGAAGGAGGTTTCAGTGAGCCAAGATCGTGCCACTGCACGGCAGCCTGGCAACAGAGCAAGACTCCATCTCAAAAAAACAAAAAGCAAACAAACAAAAGAACAAGAACAATGATGTAGAAGGGTGTGTATTTACCTTTCTATTCCAAAGCTAAGTTGGTGGAGGTATAGAAGTAATGGACCATTTTTATGTAGAGACATTTCTCCTTTAGGATAGTATGTATTGGGTGCTAGGAATGACTGTTTTGTCCTCCCTTTTCTTATAGCCAGCAAGAAGCAAAAGAAAAAGGAGCTGAACCCAGAGCAAAAGTCAAAAGAGAAGCTGAGAAGGTAGTGATCCTGAATGTTTACACTGCAACGAAAGTATGAGGTTTTGCAGTATCTCTGTAAATATAACTATGGAATTACTGAAACCCCAGTTGTGAGGGAACTAGAGGTTCATTTAGTCCAAGGGTTGAGAAACTTTTTCTTAACAGAACAGATAGCAGATATTTCCGTTTTTGTGGCCATATAACCTCTGTCACAACTACTCAACTTGGCTGTTGTGACTCTAAGACAGCCCTAAACTGTATACAAACATATGGGCATGACTGACTCCAGTACAATTTTATTTATAAAAACAAATGGCTGGTCAGATGTAGACCACAGGTCACGGTTTGCAAACCCCTGATTTATTCTGTTCCCATATATTAATATTAAGATTTAAAATTCAGAGGCTGGGCACGCTGGCTCCGCCTGTAATCCCAGCACTTTGGGAGGCAGAGGTGGGTGGATCACGAGATCAGGAGATCGAGACCATCCTGGCTAACATGATGAAACCCCGTATCGACTAAAAACATAGAAAAAATTAACCAGGAGTGGTGCCGGGTGCCTGTAGTCCCAGCTACTTGGGAGGCTGAGGCAGGAGAACGGCGTGAACCTGGGAGGCGGAGCTTGCAGTGAGCCAAGAGCCTGCAACTACACTCCAGCCTGGGTGACAGAGCAAGACTCCATCTCAAAAAAAAAAAAAAAAAAAGAAAAAAAAATTTCAGAGAAAAAGAATAACTTACTTATAAAGTTAGTGGGAGTATGAGTATCAGCACCAATATCTTCATACTTCAAAGTTCTGGAAACAATAGAATTCAATCCTAGACTTCCTGATACCAAAGCCAGCCTTCTTTCTAGCACACAATGTGTTTTTGATTACCACATTTGGTCAACACATGTGTTCCTTGCTTTACCTGTGGTTATATTTTCGTGCCAACATTTGGGGAAAATATTAAAAAGTAGCATCCCCAAATAACATTTTCTCGGATTCAAAAAGGCTGGCTCCAAGTAGTTTATTCCAAGTTGTGGTCATTTCCCTACCCCCATCAAAGACTATTGATAATAAATATCACCTCTAAAGAAGTATTGCCCTGGAATTCTGTATGTTTGGCTTGTTTACAGTTGTCTTGCACAGTTGTAATTCTAAATTTAAAAATAATAGCAGTTCACGTGAAAAATAGATTCACTCTTCAACATCTACAAGAGAAAATTCTTCAGTATGAGATAATTTCAGATTTCACATTACTACTACAGACAAACTCTCCTCTCATATTATTTTTCTTTTGCTAAATATGATTAATTAGGGGATCTGGCAATGAACTTTTAAGCAGAGCTAGGAGAAAAATTCCCTTTCATTTTCTTTGAATTTCAATTTAAGCTAAATAATTCAGAATAAAATACAAAATCAATTGTAACTGCCATTTGTAATTAACTCTTTGATCTTAAGTGATTGCTTATTCTGTCTCAATTCCTCATGTAACCCTAAACAAGGAGTGTGCTCAGTCATCAGAGAACTAAGTTTATTGAGAGTCTTGTGTGTGGTTGCAGGTTTAGTCTGGATTTGGGGGCTATCAAGGAAAAAGAAATAGAGCTTTCTTCTTAAGTCCTGTGTGCTTAATAGAAATTGAACACTATAATTGCCAGAAAAAAAAATTCTCAGGTCATTTTCTCTCTTTTTTTTTTCATAAAGCACTTAGTAGCAACCCAATAAACTAATTTCCAAGAAGATACTCAAGCTTTCTCCTTTTCTTTTCCTTTTAGGAGACATGCGATGAATTTCGGAGTCTTTTGCAAAATGGAAAACTTTTCTGCACAAGAGAAAATGATCCTGTGCGTGGCCCAGATGGCAAGACCCATGGCAACAAGTGTGCCATGTGTAAGGCAGTCTTGTAAGTGCACAAAGAAAACCGCTACTGTGGGATGGTGGAATTGGGGAAACAATAAGCCAGACAAATAATATGTATTGTGTTTGTCCTTTCCTTACATGTAATAGAAACAGAAGGTTATCTATAAAGCATTTGAAAGAAATCTTTTCTTTATAATGGCCAAGATTCACAGTTCTAGAAATAAAAAAATATATACAACTATGTTATTACATTCTCTGTTAGTTCTGGGGTAGACTCTACCAGTAGACCACACTTCCTGGATAAAATTCTTAAGTTATTTGCTATCAAGTGGATCCTTTCTCTGGATTATCTCGCAATTCACGTTGGAAAGAAAACACACAGATTTTAATATCAAAGTCCTCACCTACATTGTTGAAAATAACACATTTTCAGAAAATGAAAAGTAGGTTTTTACACAAAGTTTGGAAGTACACCCAGAATATTTAAGTCATTCAATAGCATTTACCAAATATCTACAATGTACAATGTGTATAATGATTATACAAAGGTGAATGAAATAGACAATCTTCTCAGAAATCATGCAGTCTACTGAGATTAGTCTTGGACATAAGGTAATATAATACAAAGGAGGAACTGTTGAATGAAAAATTTGTCTGTAGTATGTTATGATACTTCAAGAAAGAGACAGTTAATAGAAAGTTTTATGGTGGGATAGAACTGGACCTTATAATTTAGATAAAATGTGGACATGACAGAAAGTAATGAGAGGAAAAGAGGGAAACAGTAAGAGTAAGGATCTAAAATTAGGAAAAAAGCAAGTCATTCAGTTTAGTCAGAACTTACCAACTTTATCAACCTTGAATGCACACCACAGATTTTGAGGTCAATTCTATATGTAATGGGGAGCTACAAAAATTGTTCAGATAGGACAGTAAGTGGCAGAAATATTGTTCCTTTAGGAAGATTCATTTATCAGCAGTAAACAGGAGAACAAAAGAAAGAAAGTACTAAACTTAAGAATTGCTACTCATGTAGGGGGGAGGAGCTGCAATAAATAACCTAGGAAGAGGCAGCTATGCAGAGCAAGGATGTAGGCTAGAAGGCAAGTGGATCAAGGTGGGGGATGCTGGGAAAGTGAAGTCAATGTCATGTGGCAACAGCTATGCAAGCTGAAGGACAGTGAGCAATTACAGATGATTCCACTGTTTTGTGTTTGTTTTTTGTGAAAGGTAGAAAATCCAGGAGAAAGAATACATTTGGTAGAGAAGATAATGATTTTGGGGCCTCTTGATCATTAGGTATTTATGATAAACACAGCTGGAGATCCCTAGTGAACATTTATGAAATGTTAGTTAATTGCTCATCTTGTCTTTTTTTTTTTTTTTTTTTTTTGATGTGGAGCTTCACTCTGTCATCCACACTGAAGTGCAGGGATGCAATCTCAGCTCACTGCAACTTCCGCCTCCCAGGTTCAAGCGATTCTCCTGCCCCAGCCTCCCTAGTAGCTGGGGTTATGGGCACACGCCACCATACCCAGCTAATTCTTGTATTTTTAGTAGAGATAGAGTTTCGCCATGTGGTCTCGAACTCCTGACCTCAAGGATCCACCCACCTCAGGCTTCCAAAGTGCTGAGATTACAGGTGTGAGCCACCACATCCAGCTTTACTCACCTTGTCTTGTTTGTAGTGATATATATGTGGTGTTCTTTTGTTTTAATGAGACCCCTTCCTGGCAAAGGACTCCATATAATTTATATTTTTATTTTCAGAGAAGGACTGCAGCAGAGTAGATGTTAACTCAATGCTCGATAATTCTATACATATGTGATTTGTTCATATAATGAGAAACTCAAAGAAATGCACCCCATTGTCTGTAATCTATTATTCCCTACCTCCCACTTTCTAATTTCCAGCCAGAAAGAAGATGAGGAAAGAAAGAGGAAAGAAGAGGAAGGTCAGAGAAATGCTGCAGGACATGGTTCCAGTGATGGTGGAGGAGGAAACACTCAGGTGAGAGCAACCCCTAATTTCAGTAACTGGGGCGGGCTCAACTCCTTGACAATAGGACTATGACACAACATATATAGTCTATGGTAAGGGCAGTTTTATACAGTGCTGAGTCCTTGGGAGAACAGATAATTTTCTCCTTAAGTTTGCAGGTAAGATATCAGCACATTTTCACTGCTCTGGGCTTCATTTTGACTTCTTTACACCTTGAAATAATTAACAATATATAATGACCTTATCCCAGTCTCCTGAGCCGTCTTTATGGTAATCTAGACCTCATATCAATAATTGTTCTCATCAGCATCACATGCTCTTCATTTTCTTTCATTATTCTTTCTTGCCTTGGACAGAGCCACTTTTCTGAGGTGTCTTTTCTGTCGATCCAAGGCAGCATGATAGGACAAAAAAGCACAGGATTTGGAGTCAGATTGGGATACGATCCCGCCCCTACTACCTGGACGTGTGAGACATTGAGTAAATTACTTCATCTCGCTGGATTCTACTTTCCCTGATTTAGCAGTACTCTTCCAGGGAGAAAAGAAAATAATTTAGGCAAAGGTTTAGCATGTTTCTTGAGGCATTTTTAAGTGTCAGCATGGCAATGTTGCACAGAAGGTCACTCCTTGGGCCAATGAACACAGTTTCATAAAATTGCAGTCACCTTATTTATCTTTTTACAACCTTGGAATATCAAAACCATGTCTTCACTTCCAGATCTGACAAAGGCCCAATATTTACCTTTGATAAACTCTGGCTGTTCTGTTTTTTTCCATCTTTTTTCTTTAGGAGGCTGAGTTCTGTCTTTGAAGGAATAGCCCTGTTGATTAGACTTGTCTGATAAACATTTTGTCTGTCTTGTTCATAACTTGGTCAAACCTACCTTCCTTGACATTTTATGTAACTTTGGGTTTTCCTCCAGCATTTTTCTCTCTCTTCTATCTGCACTAGAGATCTGCACATTTTTTTTCTGTATAAGGCCAGATAAATACTTTCAGCATTGTGGACATTGTGGGTCATATAATGTCTGCTGCAACTATTTCACTCTGCCATTGTTGTGGGAAAGAAGCCAAAAAATAATATCTGAATAAATGAGTGAGGATGTGTTTCAGCAAAACTTTATGTGTAAGAACAGGCAGCAGGAAAGACTTTTCCCTGTGGGCTACACAATTGACCCTTGAACAACGTGGGTTTGAACTTCCCAGGTCCGCTTGTACGTAATTGTTTTCAACCAAACTTAGATAAAAAATACAGGATTTGTGGGAGGTGAAACCTGAATATCTGGAAGACTAACTTTTTGTATAGGTGAGTTGTACAGGGCCAACTGACAGACTTGAGTATACATGGATTTTGATCCTGGAACCAGTCCCCTAAGTATACCAAGGGGAGCCTGTAGCTTGTTGACATTTAATATATGTTGTTAAATTCGTCATATTTACAATTTTCTTGTATAGATCCTTAAAAGCAACATTAGTAGCCATGATAATTCATCTCTTGTAATTAGAACATGGGTGATTTTGGTCCCTTTTTCTCTGCGGATACCAGACCTAGATTTTTTTTTTTTTTTTTTGAGACTGAGTCTCACCCTGTCACCCAGGCTAGAGTGCAATGGTGCAATCTTGGCTCACTGCAACTTCTGCCTTCTGGGTTCAAATGATTCTCCTACCTCAGCCACCTGAGTAGCTGGGATTACAGGCTCCTGCCACCATGCCCAGCTAATATTTGTATTTTCAGTAGAGTTGGGTTTCACCATGTTGTCCAGGCTGGTCCCGAACTCCTGACTTCATGATCTGCCCGCCTTGGCCTCCCAAAGTGCTGGGATTACAGGCATGAGCCACTGTGCCCGGCGGCCGCCACCCAGGTGCCAAGGCAAGAGATTGAGGGCACCAGCTGTTCCAGTATAATAAAATATATGAAATAAGAATAGTTATACTAGATATAGATAACAGATATGATTATGTATGAATATCATTAATCATTAGTTTGTAGCAATTACTCTTTACTCCAATATTATAATAATCCTTGCTCTACAATTATAACTTAGGAAAAACCAGGCCATACAGAGATAGGAGCTGAGGGGACATAGTGAGAAGTGACCAGAAGACAGGAGTGTGAGCCTTCTGTTGTGCCCAGGCAGGGCCACCAGAGGGCTCCTTGGTCTAGTGGAACGCCAGCATCTGGGAAGATGCCTGCTGCCAAGCAGACCGTGGTCTAGTGGTAGCGTCAGTGTCAAGGAAAAACACCTGCTACTTAGCAGACCAGGAAAGGGAGTCTCCCTTTCCCCGGAGTTCAGAGAAGACTCTACTCCTCCCCATCTTGTGGAGGGCCTGACATCAGTCAGGGCTACCCACAGTTATCCGGAGGCCTAACCGTCTCCCTGTGATGCTGTGCTTCAGTGGTCATGCTCCTAGTCCGCCTTCATGTTCCATCCTGTACACTGGCTCTGCCTTTTAGATAACAGTAACAAATGAGTGAAAGTAATAAAAAGTTTCTGATATGCAGAAATAATGGCGTAAGCCGTCTCTCTCTCTCTCCTCTCTTTCTCTCTGCCTTGACTGCCAGGCAGGGAAGGGCCCCTTGTCCAGTGGACACGTGACCCACATGACTTTCCCTATCATTGGAGATGGCTCTCACTCCTTACCCTGTCCCTTTATCTTGTATCCAATAAATATCAGCGCAGCCTGGCATTAGGGGCCACTACCGGTCTCCACGTCTTGGTGGTAGTGGTCCTCCCGGCCCAGTTGTCTTTTCTTTTATCTCTTTGTCTTGTGTCTTTATTCCTACAATCTCTCGTCTCCGCACAAGGGGAGAAAAACCCACCGACCCTGTGGGGCTGGACCCTACACCCGGCGGTGTTATGTTTCTTATAAAGAGAGGTGAAAGAACTTCTCTTACTCAGATTGTTAAAAATATTTATTAAGAATACAGTAGACTAAGTAATCCAGGGGGACTTCATTCTTCTCTGTTTTCAGGATAAATGTGCTGAGTTTCGGGAACAAATGAAAAATGGAAGACTCAGCTGTACTCGGGAGAGTGATCCTGTACGTGATGCCGATGGCAAATCGTACAACAATAAGTGTACGATGTGTAAAGCAAAATTGTAAGTATTTCTCTCAACAGGCATGTCTAAAACATAGTCACATTCCTCTTGAATGAATGGCTATTTCTCATTTGCTATGGCTCTTTCCATGCAAATTATTCTTTTTGCTAGTTTCCAAATATTGTATTTTTTCTCTTGCATTCTCTAAGGAACAATGAGCCTTAGCAAGGGCAGTTAACCAAGTGGCTGATTTCTATTGTATTTTCTATTACAATTCTGTGAAGTCTAAGTCCTATCATGGTAGACCCTTGTTCTTTATTGCGCCAGAATTCTAGGAAGACTTTGTGATGGCCATTTGGAATCATTGACCAGCACAGTTGAAGAAAGTTGGCTTCTTGTCATTTGCACGGGACACACTTACTGCATAATCCAGGGTCAATATGTGTTAACAAGACGAATATTGACTTTTTTCTCCTCCAGGGAAAGAGAAGCAGAGAGAAAAAATGATGATTCTCACTCCAGCTCAAATGGGACTGGATCAGAATTAGGAAAGGTGAGTTATTATTTGGGTTTTGGCAAGAATGTTCTTTCTGTGAGTCAACAGTTGGTGATCAAAACTACAGAAGGTGCCAATATGATCAAGCTAGAACTTGCCCATAGAAGGTCAGGAGTTACCAAGTTATCAGTGATTATCACTTTATGAGGCAATTTTATAAATAATAGTTTATTAATTATTTCAACAGCCTGGTCAAATATGGCCTTTTAACCTTATTTTATAGATAGGGAAAATGAGGTTTTGCAAGTATACTGGGATTTATTTTTGTTTTTGTATTATTTTGCTGCTATTATAAGTTACTACAAGCAGTTGTTTAAAATAACACAAATTTATTATCTTATATTTCTGGATTCCGTAAGTTCTAAATGGGTCTGATCATGCTAAAATGAAGGTGTCGATAATGCTGCATTCCTTTGTGGAGGCTCTAGGTGAGGATCTGGTTCTTTGCTTTTTCTAACCTCTAGAAGCTACCTGTATTCCTTAGCTTGTGGCCACCCTTAAGCCAGTGATGGCCAGTCAAGTCCTTCTCATGTTGTATCGTTCTCACACTGACTCTCCTGCCTCTGCCTCTCTCTTTCATGAGTAAGAACCTTTGCGATTACCTGGGCCCCACTTGGATAATCCGGGGTAACTTCCCCATTTTAAATTCAGCTGATTAGCAATCTTAATTCCATATTCAGCCATAATTCCTCCTTGCCATGAAAGCAACCTATTTGGAGGTTCCAGGAATTAGAACATATGTCTAAAACAGAGTCTGATTCCACAGAGGACATTGTGGAATGTCCTCTCTGTGGGCCATTATTTTGCCTACCACAGCAAGGTTACATGGCTGCCTGACTCTTGGAAAGAAATCCTCCGATTCTCAAATCCAATCAGATACTCTGTAAAAACAGCACTTCCAATATAATCTTTCCATCTTTTCAGGATACATGTGATGAGTTTAGAAACCAAATGAAAAATGGAAAACTTATCTGCACTCGAGAAAGTGACCCTGTCCGGGGTCCAGATGGCAAGACACATGGCAATAAGTGTGCTATGTGTAAGGAAAAACTGTGAGTATGTTTCAAAATGAGATTTTGCCTGTGAGTCTTAAAGTACAATAGTCATTTCTTACCAGTTTGAGAAAATGACAGTTGTCTTAGAAGCAGATCTAGTAATTAATGAGGTGTTTGTTCACTTTGATTGAAATGTTTCATTGTTTTCCCCCCAGGGAAAGGGAAGCAGCTGAAAAAAAAAAGAAAGAGGATGAAAACAGGAGCAATACGGGAGAAAGGAGCAATGACAAAGAGGTAATAGATGTTAGACACGCTAATACCTGAATTCAGTTAGTTCACTGTATGGTAAATTTATTCAACAAATATTCATGAAATGCTGACTCTGTCCCAATCATTGGCAATATAATGGTAAACAATGAAGTCATGGCCAGATCTTGAAAATAAATAACATGCTCTTCAATTCCCCAAGAGTAACTCTGATGCAATTGTAGAACCAGTGACAATTGTTAAATTATTGTAGTTAGCCAGTGAATTTCATTTTTGAATTTTTTCTTTCCTTTGAGACAGGGTCTTGCTGTTGCTCAGGCTGGTCTCGAACTCCTGAGCTCAAGCGATCCGCTGGAGCTCAAGTCTCAGCCTCCCAAAGTGCTGGGATTACATGAGCCATCACACTTGGCTGTTTCTGAATTTTTTAAACAAATAAATATCAAACAATCAGATGCCAAAAATTACAAAGAAAATTAGTATCAAAAGTTTGGAGTTTGAGGCCAGGAACGGTGGCTCACGACTGTAATCCCAGCACTTTGAGAAGCCGAGGCGGGCGGATCAGGAGGTCAGGAGACCGAGACCATCCTGGCTAAAACGGTGAAACCCCGTCTCTACTAAAAATACAAAAAATTAACCGAGCGTGGTGGCTGGTGCCTGGAGTCCCAGCTACTCGGGAGGATGAGGCAGGAGAATGGCATGAACCCGGGAGGCGGAGCTTGCAGTGAGCTGAGATCACGCTATTGCACTCCAGCCTGGGCGACAGAGCGAGACTCCATCTCAAAAAAAAAAAAACAAAAAACAACAACAACAACAAAAAAAAAACAGAAAGAAAAAAAGTTGGAGTTTGAGATAATAAATTCTTGATCTGGCATTTCATTGCCACCTAGTGTTCAATTTTAGTCTTCATAAATAGTATTCAACACTACAACACCAACACATAGAATATTACACAGCACAATCTCTTTTAATCCACCGACGGACTCCAATTAGAACAGAAAAATAGTAAAATTTCCCTAGGAAGATTGTTCCTATTGGTAGGGCAACTTTTCATTAAGCCTGTAGTGACTAAAGAAAATGAAACATTAATAGTAATTATCATTATTTAAAAATATTTTGGGAATTTTATTGCACAACTTCACATGATCTTTAAAGGACATCTATTTAAAATCTTGGTAAATTTTTAATTTTATGAACCTTATCTAAAAAATTTAAAACAGAAGAATGCTATCTATATGTATAGATAGAAAATATTGAGTGAAAAAAACCAACAATAAAGAAAATATGGAGGCAGGGTGTGGTAACTCACTCTTATAATTCCAGTGTTTTGGGAGACCAGAGCACGAGAATTGCTTGAGCCTAAGAGTTCAAAACCAGCCTGGGCAACATAGTGAGACTCTGTCTCTACAAAATAATAATAATAACAATAATAATAAAAATAGCCGGGCATGATGGTGCAAACCTGCAACTCTAGCTACTGGGAGGTTAAGGTGAGCAGATCACTTGAGCCCAGGAGTTCTAGGCAGCAGTGAGCTGTGATAGCATTATCGCACTCCAGCCTGGGCAACAGTGTGAGAACTTGTCTTAAAAAAATAAATAAAAAGAAAATATTGAGATTGTGTGTGTGTGTGTGTGTGTGTGTGTGTGTGAAATAGAGAACTACAGTTTTATCTATACATGGAAAGTTAAATAAGGTTTACCAATAATTATATTTAAACCTCCCCCAAAATCTATGCAGTGGATAATATTTTTCTAATTTTTTAGAATTCAGGAGAACTTAAGAGAAGTTAGCTACACATAAATAATGAATAGAAGAACCAAAGACTGAATTGCAGGGTTGCAATACAGTCAGAGGAGTGCTATTATAGACGTATGTGGTATTGTGAGCACCTGGAAAAGAAAATACTTCCAGTAATTTGTGAAAATGGTGGTTGTGAGACATTTAATATGTTGATAGGTATTTAATTCCAGAGAATTAATACCTTTTTGAATGCTGCAATAAAAAGTAAGGCCTGGAATTGTTTGTTTACGGACACCACAATTTAAAGAAAGAAGGGTAAGTACAATCTAGGTTACTGTGTTATTTTTTAAGGTAATGTTTCCATATCATCACTTTGGCTCTTTGGGCTTAAACGAAGTTCCAGAGACTTCTGAAGCTCTCTGAAGATTTTAATACATTCCAGATCCTGTCTGTAGACTCGGTTCTATTGGCTTCTTTTTACGATCATTATGTTTCAATGAACACAAAAGGCAGCTCCATATACTTATCCACAGATAGGAGTTTTATTCTCTGCCTTGTAAAAGCAAATAAGTAAAAAGGTATAGCCTGATGGTTAGCAGGTTTCTGATCACAAATTCAACGCTGACTTTATTTAATATCGCTGAGATTTATTTTTCTCATCTGTAGAATGGGAATGATGAGTATTTATTTATAAGATTTTTACAACCACTAAAATAAATCTGTTAAGCCACACGACAAAGCACTTTGCACAATAAAAATGTTGTTTTTTTTTTTTTTGGCTTGTTCTTGGTAAATTGTTGTTGAGAAATGAAGCTGAAAGTTTACATGTTTTTATGTTTTGCAGAAGAGTGTCTTTTAGTTCATTCCAGGGCTTTTGAAGTAGACTTTTTATGTGTGGAATACTAAGTGCACTCATGGGGAGACAGGTTTGGGGCTCCGCCTCATAGAAAATTGTATTAAAATGAGATGGGGCAGGGCATTGGGGGCTCATGCCTGTAATCTCAGTGCTTTGGGAGGCCAATGTGAGATAATCACTTGAAGCCAAGAGTTTAAGACCAGCCCAGGCAACACAGAGAGACTCCCGTCTCTACAAAAAATTTTAAAATATTAGCTAGGCACCGTGGCACATGCCTATAGTTCTAGCTACTTAGGAGGCTGAGGTGGGAGTGTTGCTTGAGCCCAGTAGTTGGAGGCTATGATGAGCTATGATTGCACCACTGCACTCCAGGCTGGACAGCAGAGCAAGATCATATATATATACACACACACACACAAACACACACACATATATATACACACATGCACACGCATATACACACACACACTTAGTTTTTAAAGGAATAGGCTGCTTTAGGCAGTACTGAAATTCCATTAGGGCAAGACAATCATTTGAGAGAGATGCAATGAAAAAGATTCAAACTTCTTACGTAGAGATTGACTAAAGTGCCTTTAAAACATATTTCTTCTCTGAAATTTTACTTTCTCTGTTTTTTTTTTCCTGTGTTATGAGTTTATATCTAATCAGTCAATCACGTTATCAGGTTTTAAAGATTATACCATGACAGTAACATCTTTTTTTGCTACTGTTGGTAGGATCTGTGTCGTGAATTTCGAAGCATGCGGATAAATGGGAAGCTTATCTGCACCAGAGAAAATAACCCTGTTCGAGGCCCATATGGCAAGATGCACATCAATAAATGTGCTATGTGTCAGAGCATCTTGTACGTAAAAAGGTTTATCAATAAATTTGATAGTTGTGCCTGTTTGCCAGAAATTAGTTCTTGTTACTTTTAAAACCTAAGATACTTGGCATCACACATTAATGATACGATAGCTCCTCTCTTTTGAAGAGACAATTTCCAAAGCCCTTTCACAATAATTTTTTTATTTTGATGTTGAGAAGCATAATCACACCCAGAACCTCTGGGGTAGGAAGAGGTAGCTTATCAGCTGCGTAACCTGGGACAGGCCAGTTCATTGTGCAGAGCCTCAGTTCCTCCTGAGGGAAAAATAACTGCACAATATAGTTTCGTGGAGATTCGAGGACATTTTAAAAATGCTTCTGAACTTCAAAGCATTATACCTATGTAAATAACAATCAAAACTATGAGTTTAGTGATAATTTAGTTAGAGAAGTAAAAATGAAAATTATAGAAACTTTCTAGATAAGAGTCATAAGTCTGTTATATTAAGGAAAAATAAAGACCTTTTAGGATCATATTTTTCTGGATAAGAGTATAGTAACAGCATCTATGATAGTCGATAGCATTGCCACAAATATATTATCATGAAAATTCCAACAATCAGAACTGATTAGCTTATAGAAAAGTATTCTTAGAATTTTATTTTCAACTATAAGAAAATAGTGTTAGATTTGCTAATGTTTAGCATTGAAGAAACACTTGGTTAAAGACAATTCAGTAACAACCCTAGAAAAATTACCCTATCTTTTTTTTTTTTTTAATCTGCAGCGATCGAGAAGCTAATGAAAGAAAAAAGAAAGATGAAGAGAAATCAAGTAGCAAGCCCTCAAATAATGCAAAGGTTATTTCTTAAAGGATACCAAAATAACTCTCTTACTTTTCACCCTTGGAATTTTGCATTCTTCTCCAGTTTTGGGCATAATAAAGATACTAATCTCTTAACTTCAAAGAAAATTGATTTTACTAGTCTTGTCACTTTGGATCATAACAAGATTTTCTGGGGAGTTTTGGGGTTTGATATCATTTTTGATTTTGTGGAAAATTCTCTGAGTGTGTGTGTCAATTAATGTTTTAGTCTTTCTTCCTTGGGAGAAATATGGATTGAAAAGTAGAGGGTAAAATTCTTTACCAACTCAACTGCATGCTTATATTTGACACTTTAAGTGTGAAATAAGGCTTTGGGTAGCTCATTGATATTTATTTTCATAATTCAGGCAATATAAACTAATCTAAGTCTCCCTTTTAGCTTCCCTTCTGTTTTCACCAGATGATTTTATCAGCATTAAAGAATCAGTAGTGAGCGTGCATGATGCTTTCTTTTCTGTTTCTTCTTCAAGACTACAAAGAAGACATCTTCATTCAGTTCTTTAATAGTAACAATGACATTTGTAGAGTTAGATCCCTGAGCAATTGTTCTTTTGTCAAAAGCATGCTTCATCGGGAAAATAGGGGAAAGGAAGGAAAGATGAACGGGAGGAAAAAACAAGAAGGTCTATCAAGTGTTACGTTATGTTTCCCTACATTTTTCAGGACCAGTGCAGACAGGTTCAGAATGAAGCAGAGAATGCAAAGTTTAGACAACCTGTGTGTTCCTTGGCCTCTGTTGCCAGCATAAGTACAGTGAGTCTGAGCCCAGAACTAAGAGAGGACTTCCTAAACCCAAGTTTGAAAAAATCACTAAGCCAAAAAGGGACAAAGTCACGTTCACTTTCCCTTTCTCATTTTCTAGGATGAGTGCAGTGAATTTCGAAACTATATAAGGAACAATGAGCTCATCTGCCCTAGAGAGAATGACCCAGTGCGCAGTGCTGATGGAGAGTTCTATACAAACAAGTGCTACATGTGCAGAGCTGTCTTGTGAGTAAGATGATTGTGCTCCTCCTGCAGCTAGCAGGGGGAGTGCATGTTTAGAAACTGCTGATTGAATAAATTTGTGTATTTATGAACCCTATGGGATTTTAAAAATAAGTCTTTAGAATTAAAGTCCTCAAATTGAGAACACCTGATATAGTAGAAAGAACATTTAGACTTGGAGACAGAAATTCCGTAAGTTCTAACCAAGATGTATACTAACTGTGTCATTAAACAATTTGTTTTCAACTTTCAGCATCATAATTAGAAGAAATTCTTCAAGATCTTTATTCCACAACTAGATCAGACTCAGTGGAGATGCCTCATAAAAATAAACACACATTTTTACACCCCAAAATATATTACATCAGAATCTTGGGGTGATGTAATTTATTTTTTAGAGTTTCTAGATTATTTTAAAAAGCAACTAGAAGTGGAGACCAATGGACATTATAAATGATGATGATGATGATGATGGTTGTAAAGCGCACTGTGAACACAACAATAGTCAAATTTATTTAGCTTTTCATAGTAAGTGTTCTTTGAGGGAGGAATTACCAAATACTACTCTCATTTTATGTTCTAGAAAATCAAAACTTAAGCACATTAAGCCGCTTGTCATCTGTTAAGTGATGAAAGTTCTAAACCAGCTCCTAATTGTGTATTTTCTTAATATGTTATCCTGGTCACTATCTCAATGTTCTGTGATTACGATTTATTTATTTGTTTATTTATTTATTTATTGAGACAGTGTCTCACTCTGTTGCCCAGGCTGGAGTGCAATGGTGCAATCTCAGGTCACTGCAACCTCTGCCTCCCAGGTTCAAGAGATTCTCCTGCCTCAGCCTTCCGAGTAGCTGGGATAGCAGGTGTGCACCACCATGCCCAGCTAATTTTTATATTTTTAGTAGAGACGGAGTTTCTGTTGGCCAGGCTGGTCTCCAACTCCTGACCTCAGGTGATTCGCCAGCCTAGGCCTCCCAAAATGCTGGGGTTACAGGCGTGAGGTACCATGCCTGGCCTCTGTCATATTTTATGAGGATTGCTTAACTTCTCACTGAAAGTTATAGGAACTGTTTCTTATTTTCAGTTACTTTTTGTTTTCTTCTCTAGTCTAACAGAAGCTTTGGAAAGGGCAAAACTTCAAGAAAAGCCATCCCATGTTAGAGCTTCTCAAGAGCAAGACAGCCCAGACTCTCTCAGTTCTCTGGTAAGGAGGACTATTTCTGAAAAGCTACTTATCAGTTTACTTTTCTTGATTTTTTTTTGACCTGTTGCTATTTGCTATTTTCATAGAAGAGTCTGAGGTTTGCTGATTCAGTGCATCCTGAAGTCATTTGAGGACTATATGCAGTTTATGCTTGGCAAGAGTTCTGGGGTTTCTCATTAGTGCCTTATTCTGTGCCCTTTGAGATTATTTGCCTTGCTTCAGTTTAGTACATTTTGAAATTTACAATGTGGGTGTGGAATAATTGTGACTAATCTCACATGTGGTAGAATACGTAGTCAGATGCCTCAATTCTGTAATTTTAGCACACCAACAAGTTTCCTCACCTAGCTTCCGCTTATTTCCCTCCTCCAACCAAATCCGTGTCCACATCCTGGAACTCTAGGCCAAGCATGCTCACAGGTGTAAATTTCCACAAATTAGCAATTCGCAGTAGCTGAAACTTCTTGTTTAAAATATAGGCTGAACTGGGTGTGGTGGTTCATGTAAATTGGGCTCTACATCAGGGATACAAAGGCATGGAGAATAGCTATTAACAAAATATGTTTTTTTTAAAAAATGCTAAAGTATAATAGTCACATAAAAGAAATGCACATATTTCTTCTGTGATAGCAGCAAGAAATAAGATATCATCAGCAGACCAGTAACCCCCTCATTCTCCCTCATAATCTACAGTCTGTTTTGGAGCTGAGATTTTTTTTGGAAAAATAAATCTTTCATTATTCATTTCTTTTCATCAAGCCAGCAGTCCTTTTGTCAGTCTACAAATACTTATTGAGCACCCACTATTTTTCCAGGCAGTATTTATGTATGCTAGGTTAATAGCCATAAACAAAAGAGATAGCACTCACTCCATGAAGTTCATAGTATATTGGAAAAGCAGATACAATAAATAATACAAATAAATAAATAAAATAATGCCAAGGAGGAAATAAGGCAGAAAAAAAAATGGTACAGTAAATTCTGAGATGGGGAGGGGAGGGGATACAATTTTAAGTGGCATATATAGGGAATAACTCTCTCAGAAGGTGACATTTACATTAAGACCTAAGGGTACTGATTCTGTAGGTATATCTGAGGGGAACATATTCCAGGGAGAAAACATAGCAAAACGTTTAGTGTTGTTGAAATAGAGCTACCTCAGCTGTAGAGGAGGAAGTCAGGAAGCTAATGGGAGGCCATGTTATAAAGGGTTTTGTAGACAGTTTTAAAGACTTTGCCTAATATTCTGATTGACGGTTTTGAGAAGAGTAATATGATTTGATTTATATTTTAAAGGAATAACTTTGCCTGATATCTATTGAAAACACTGCAGGGAGGCAAGGGCTGGACAGCTAGTTAGCTATTGCAGTAGTCTACAGAAGAGATGATGCTAGTTTATACCATGTGGTGGAACTTTTGAGAGGTGGTTAGATACTGGGTCTGTTTTGAAGGTGGAGTCAACAAAATTTGTTGAGTTGAAGTACTATGTTAAAAAAAATTAAGAGAGAGAGAGAGAGAGTAAGGAGCATTGTAGTACCTTTTGAACATTATAGCACCAATTACCTGAAAAAATACACTTGATATACCTGGTTGAGTCTAACCTTTGCCAGGGATTCATATAAGTTACTTATCTAAATTCTCCATGAATATTTATACTAATATGGAACTCACCACAATCTAAAGCAATTCATTTAGGTGTTTGAATCATTTATCAAAACAAAGGAACAAGCAAACAAATACTGCTTGACTTCTCCAAAATGAGTATTAGCAGATATAATATTAAATTTTCTGTCATGTTTGTGCCTGTTTTCAGTAAGTAGTTTTCAAGGAATGTATTAATTTCACCTATGTTGTCAAATTTTTTGGTATATAGTTATTTCTAACATTTCTAAATTATTCTTTTAATATCTACAGCTCATATAACGATGATCTTTTATCTCTAATATTGGTAATATATGTTTTCTTGACTCTGATCAATTTTGCAAATAGCTTATCAACTTACTAATCTTTTCAAGCAGCCAACTTTTGGCTTTTTTCTGTTTTCTATTTCATTAATTTATCCTCTTTATTATTTAAAAATTTTTCTATGCTCATCATTGGCTAGCTTCTTCAGATGAAAGTTTAGATCATCCATTTTAGAACTTCCTTCTTTTCTAATATATTTATTAAGGTTATAAATTTCCCCCAAATTACTGCTTTGGCTGCTGGGATTTGACAGGTTATATTTTCTTTGCAATTCATTTCATTTCTAAATTCTGTGATTACTTTGAGTCATGAGTTATTTAGAACTCATCCCTTTACTTATAAATATATTTCTTATAAATGTTATATACTTGATTCTTTTTGTTCTTCCAGTTTGATAATTTCTGTGTTTTAACTGGAGTACTTACTTGTTAATATTCTACGTAATTACTGATACCATTGGATTTAAGTCTTCCATCATCCTATTTGCTTTTGAATCCATTTTTTTATATTTTGGCTCTACTTTTTGTCTTCTTAAAAAACTAATCAAGTTCTTGTAATTATCATTAATTACTAAACTCGTACTTCCAAAACACTACAAAGAGCAAATATGTTTCTTCTTTCACATGGAAAATATACATATGATTTTACCATGGAGCACATACTGACAACTAAAAGTTACTGAACACTTAGTATGTGACCGATACTGTGTTAAGCATGAACTTACATGCATTATCTGTTTTAATCCCTTAAAGCAGTAATATAAAGTAAGGACTACTATTATTTATGATTTTCAGATGAGAAAATTAAGGCTGAGAAAAGTTAGATAAGTCACTTCTCTAGGTAGTGGTAGAGCTAGGACTCAAAAACTCATGCAATTTATGAGTATTGATCTCTGAGTCTTTCCTTTCTAGGCTGTGTATAACCAGTATCTTCACTTAAAAAGGCGAATATTATTTCTAGCATGCCTATCATTCTAGATTTCTTCTTATGGGCAGGTAATTGTGTCACATATTATAAAGGATTTTTGCTTTCTTATTGCTTTGCTATTCCTTGTTTCTTTGTTTATTTACCTTGTCTAGTTAAAAATGGCCAAATTCAGGAAGTTAAATTCACCTCATATGGTGCAAAATCAATCTTTGAGTTTGAATAACCTATATCACAGTCCTTTTACGACCATTTATTCAAGTTGGATTAAGGAACTCAAGAGGTTTTCTTAAGCCCATCCATCTCTTTGAATGCCATAAAGTAAGTCTGCTTTATGTTTTGCTTCTTCAGGATTCTGAGATGTGCAAAGACTACCGAGTATTGCCCAGGATAGGTTATCTTTGTCCGAAGGATTTAAAGCCTGTCTGTGGTGACGATGGCCAAACCTACAACAATCCCTGCATGCTCTGTCATGAAAACCTGTAAGTATTCAAGTTGCCCCATCATATCTTCCAGTTTAGAATTTCTCAGCTAGAGTGTTAACCCATAGTAATGCACCAATATAAATTTGAAAGGTGTTGCAAGTAAGTTATTCATTGTAGAAATTAAAAATTCAAAATTCGTGAATTATCTTTCTTATATGTAAAATAGAAAAGATTTAAGGCTATTCTTTTGGTAAATTGCTTACCTACATTGCTATATGCTCTATTGAGTAAAAGAGAACAAAAAAAAATAGTGGGGTTACAATTACAGAATATAGGGATAAGCCTGTGTACAGTCACGGGAGTGTGAATATCATTCATTCTGTGTGTAGTGGACAAAAACAGTAGAGAAGTACTGCTATATAAACCCAGCCCAGTGTATAATATCTAAAAGCTCCTATGACTATAATATAGCTACAGATTCCCCATTTCTTTAACCCCGCCTCTTGAAAGAAGTAGTACCTTGCAAAAGGAAAGTGCACTGTACAAAAGAAAGCACAATAAGTAAATGGCTTATCTGACGTCTGCTCTCATATTTATGACTATCTGGGTATCTGGAGGCATATTATTTCATGATTCTAAATCTCGCTCCCTTCATTGGAGAAATGCAAACAGTTCTCTGAGCTACTGACTTCACAGATGATTGAGAAGAACTGCTAGATATAAAAATATTTTTATCTTAAGTTAAATTCAAGGGATTCATTTTAATATTCTTATTATTGGCTTTAGTTTTGTTGTTGCTCCTCTGCTCAAATGCTGTCTGAATTTTTAAATAATTTCCCCTTGCCTCTATGTGCATCCCTTCCCTTCTCCTGGCCACCATTTGGCCAACTTTCAAGGAGAGAATGGTGACAAACCTTGTTTTTTCCATCTCACCTGACCCCAGACCTACATTGCAGTTCATGTACTACTTTATCCTTCTTAGGACACTATAAGCAAGGCCCAGAACATGAGGATAGGACTCCCTGATATCCTGCTTTTTAATCCTGGAAAAATATTTAAAAGAAAAAGGCACTCCTCAGGTCATATGCTTAAAAGCATAAAATCTGAATATAATCCTTCATCTATAGGTAAGGTATGGTAGATAAGGCACTTTCAGATTTCAGTCACTGAATCCCTGCAACCTGCTCTGGAATGTTGTTATCTTTATTGTACAGAAGGTTAATCTGAGGCTCAGAGAGTCCAGGTAATTTGTTTAAAGTTACAAAGCTAGGAAGTAAATCAGACAGGATTTTGACCTTATTGATTTGGGTCTAAATACAGTTTTCTTTTTTCTCCACTTAAATTCCTTAGTTTTTCAAAGACCAAAGATTCCTTAGATAATATGAAGAAAGTTACCCCTTTCAAGAAATTTTTTAAAAATTATGTGATGTGAACAATCCACACACATAATATTCATAGGCTCATGGAGCACTTGAAATTCATCCATAGACCTTATAGGTTTTTAAGAATTAAGAAATTCTTAGCAAACTATCACAAGAACAGAAAACCAAATTCTGCGTGTTCTCACTCATAGGTGGGAATTGAACAATGAGATCACCTGGACACAGGAAGGGGATCATCACACACCGGGTCCTATTGTGGGGAGAGGGGAGGGGGGAAGGATAGCATTAGGAGATATGCCTAATGTAAATGATGAGTTAATGGGTGCAGCATACCAACATGGCACATGTATACATATGTAACAAACTTGCACATTGTGCACACGTATCCTAGAACTTAAAGTATAATTTAAAAAAAAAAAAAGAAGAATTAAGAAATTCTTGTTTAAGCAATAAATATAACTGCCCAGGAATTCCATTACTATGTATACCTTATCTGCAGCCCAGAAATCCTTCAATTCCTCTTTCTTGTAAATGTCAGGGCCTAAATTATCCATAAAATTTTCTTCAACATTTTCATCAACTTTATAGACCCATAACAAGTGATCTATTTAAGGGAACTTTAGAGTAAGAAACTGAAATGATGAAAATATTAAGAAAGCATGCCTCAGGATAGTTTGTTTGGTTAAGGGAGCTGAGAGTACATGTTATAAAGAAGGATCAGGTTATCTGAGGCAAAAGGAAACAATATTCATTTCCAAGGTTTTAGAGAAAGTTATAGGAGAGCAATTTCAACTTAAGCAATGCCAAAAGACAAATTGCACTACCTTGATAGATAATGAGTTTCCCATTACCAGAAGCAAACAAGTATGTGTCTGATTCATAATATTTCTCCAGTGAAAGGGTTAAAATTCATACTCCTTAAGATTCATTCCAACCACAAAACTCAGACTGTATCATTTGTGTCTTGTTATATTTTTCCCCAAGTCATATTACTGGTACTCAATATAGTCAAACATCTCTCTCGGATCTATTTCTCGCATCTGTAAATGCGAGATCACCTTTAGACCAGATGATCTCCAAGTTTATTTCCAACATTCTTTATGAACTATATCAGTGAATGAAATGTGACAGGATAGGTCGAGGGCTAGGGGACAAATCTGGAGCAGAAGAGAGACAGCCTGGACGATACCTACTGAAAATGAAAATAGTTGAATGCAGATCCCAGATCCTCCCTCTAAATGCAGTTTGGTTTGATACCAAATGTCCTGCGCGTTGGTCCTTATTTATTTTCTTATTATAACTGAGAACTTCCTCATTGTTGAAGCATCCTCTGATCTGTTTTAGGATACGCCAGACAAATACACACATCCGCAGTACAGGGAAGTGTGAGGAGAGCAGCATCCCAGAAACAACCGCTGCCAGCAAGCCCGCATCTGTAAGTACAGAAGTAGACTGGCCTCCATGGTTATGCTGTGAGGAGTAGTGGGTTCTGGTTTTGTTCTCTTCCATTGAGTAACAGACATTTATCTGGCCAGAGAGGTAACACTAGGTCAGGTGACCCAGAATTGGTCACGTTTTCACTATAAGGATAATTAAGTAATTACTGAAATAAGTGGAAATAATGCAGCAGTTAATATTTTGAACTATTTAATGGATTCATTAATAGATTGTTTATGAGCAACGTCTCCAATATAACGTTTCTTATTTCAGGATAGGTTTTATCTTCTGTGATCTACAATACGAAGATGAGACAGAGACCAAGAGAGGTCAGAGAGTGACAGAGTTGGATTGAAACAATTTCTATATAATGCCCATATTCTTGAACTTTGCATTGTATTAAATTATTTTCCAGCATTAAAAGTTGACCAATTTCATTTAAACTCCTGAAAGGATGTTTCAACATGCACTATTGAATTTGACATTCTCCCTGGTGGCTATTTAAATAGTCATCCTGAGGGAGATGGTATATAACATGAAAAAATAGGAATTTTCAAATAAGAGAAAAATATTTTGTTTTGGGATAAATGTCAGTGCAAAGTTCAGTTTTTGCTGTGCTTCCTATATGAGACTCTTGGCAAATCACATAAATACTCTAAACCAAATATCCCAATGAACTATGAAAATATTCAATAAAGACTGACTTTTATACATTTGGCACAATGTCTGAAAAATTAATGTCACTATTATTACTACACCTAAGACCAAAGTACGAATTTAGAAAAAGAGAAGAGTCCAAAGTGTGAACTTAGATAAACAGACCATGGTATAGTGCTTATTTATTTTTAATAAATTATTTTCAATTGTAGTTTGATAAAATTATATGTAATAAACAACATTTTAAAGTATTATATTTAATAAAGCTATTTATTATTATTCACATTCTCTTTGCTCCATTCCACTGCCACAAAAAGCTTTGGCAATAATGGAATCAGAAACTATTCAGCCAGATTTGAAAATCTTACTCAAGCAATACTAGATAAGGCCATATTAAAAATGTCTACCCAACAATCTTTGTTATGGGAAGCTGTGAAAACAAGAATCATAAGCTAAAGTCTTCCTAGTTTCACATTAGCAGCTGAAAGCAGTGTAGAGGAAGCCGAGGACTGGAATGAAATCAGAAGACCTTATCTTTCTCATGTGGGCTTGACAAAGTTATTTACCACCCATTTAAAGACCTCCATTCTGGTTCTTTACCAGAATCCATAAAAAGAGAATTTAAACTTTAACTCTCGTCCCTATATTGTGTTTGCTGTCTTATTATATAGAAATTCTTAGTAGTTTGCTCCCATTTTATTGACAGAATATACTGTTCCCCCTCCTCACAAACTCACCTTTACATATATCTCAGGAGACAAAGGTCAAAATAGCTTTATGCCAGTCCAATAGACCACACCTTAGACCACACTTCCCTGTAACTCTCATCCTGTGTAGGCAACGTGGAAAAACTACTTTATAAAGAATTTGCCATAGGTTTATACTGGTAAGATGTATTTCTTTAAATAATGAAGAATCTTGCCGGGGCTCGGCACACAAGGTGTTGTAAAAGAGTGCCGTTCTTCCATTTCTGGGTGTATGCTTTCCACTGGAGTTGCATAGCAGACATTAATAATGACAGAAATTATTATGCTGTTAGTTAATGAAACAAAAACTGAAAGTGTCCTGGACACAGGTGGAACTTCAGGTCCCTGTCTAAGATTCAAGGGTATGATCTTGGGTACAGGTGGTAGAGACTGGTCATGGCCTAGCATTGTTCTGATGACTAGTAAGGATATATATACTGGAGTTGAAGCCTATTGTCTGAACTTTATTTCTGGGTGGAAGTTTCTCTAAGGAAGTCTGGAATCTCAAGAATAGAATAACAGTCCAGGCAGTCACAACTTTCCTGGAAAAGTACGTTGAGTATCTTGGAACTCACACTTTTGTTACTAAATACATAATACTACTTATTATACAATAACTATTATACAGTAACTACTAAGATTTACATAGGTCTTCAGAGTTTTATGTACATTTTCTGTTTGTTTCCTTCCAATAGTCATTTGATTAGGGCAGGAATCACTGTCTTTCCCACTTTACAGAAAATCATCTTGGAGGAAACTGTCACTTACTAAAGTCCCTCAGTATAATACATTGGGTTCAATGTAGATGTCCCGACTTCGTTTCCAATGCTCTACTACCATTCCTTAGTTGTCAGGAGATTCTGAAAACTAAGTGCTCTCGAGAAGGCATTATCTCAATTAAAAGATGATTTGCTAGATTGGAAGGAAATTTCTATATTAAGAAAAATACCAGTATTGTTTTGTGAGATAAATAAATGACTATTCTTATCTCTATTTCTCAATGATTTCTCAAGTCTGTGGACATCTTGCATTCTACATTATTATTATGCATTTTGATAGGTTCACTTCAAAATTCTTATCTATATCTGTCAATTTCATGACAGATTTTCAAGGATTCAGGAAGACCAAAGCTTGCTACTTTCAAACCAAAGAAAACTGCCTGGAGTTGATATAGGCAATAAAGTGGAGAGACAGTGCTGCTCATGCCCCAGGTGGTACTAGTTGAAGATGTGCAGTTATGTGAAAGAAAATTCCTGAAGCCCTCACCCCCTATAAGATTATCTTTAAAATACTGATTTAATGTTTTAAAAGTTGATTTCAAATATATGGATGAGTCAGGCAAACGAAGACAGCTGATTACATTCTAGTGGCCTACAACAAACTATAGTAGAAAAACATTCATGTTACAGGAATTGAATTCAAGTTATGACCTAACATGACAGCGGCAAGTTACTAAACTTCTCTGAAGCTCAATTTCCTCATCTACAAAATGGTGCTAATTATACCTACTTCTTTTTTATCAGCATGAAGGCTGCATGTGATCAAAGGCAGAATTAAGCCATGTTCATTTTTGTGTCCACCTCAACACGTTGTACATACTAGGTGCTCAATATTTGTTGTATCAAACTGGATAAAATGTGAAACTGATTTTTAGACTGTTACTTTTTTGCAGAATGCAGAATCTATGTATTTCTTTGATTAAGATGCAGCTCTAAATATACAGCCCACATTTCTGCAATATCTCTGGGTTCTAGTATCTAACTTACCCATCTTCTCTTCTAGGATGAATGACGGGAAGATTGTTGAAAGCCATGAGGGAAAAAATAAACCCCAATTCTGAATCACCTACCTTCACCTCTGTATATACAAAGAATTCTTTGGAGCTTGTCTTATTTGCTATAGAAAACAATACAGAGCTGTTGGGAATAGACTCACTGATTTTCAGTCTTTTCCATCTCTTTCCTCCTAGACTCCGTAATCTGAGGGTATAAAGAAACCTCCACCAAGTCTGAGCCCTCAAAATGTCCTGATTACAATGCTGCCTGTCCAACTGCCTGTTCAATAAAAGCAAACTCAGCAGAACACCCTTTCTGAGGCTTCATTGTCACTGTCTGGATAATAGATATTTGCTTTTACAGAAACTGAATAAACTCTACCCTTTTGTGTTTTTGTCTGGCTAAACCCATTGGTGGACAGAGAGTGCTCACTTTATTCCTGCTTAAGTTGCTGTCATAGCTGAGAAAGACTGTCTAGAAGAGAGGTGGGGAGATACGGGTTCCCAGCAGCCAACAGCTATACAAAGTTAAACTAGCTATAAATCAGTTTCATCTTAACTATTCATTACCATACCAGCTCCCCTTTCTACATTTTCATGAATGGGATAACTGCCTCTCAGTTATTTAGGTCCCATCCAAAGACACAAACCAGTAAGTTCTCATGTCTATTCATTAAGTTACATCTTGACAATTTCCTATATCACGGCCTTGTACACATAATCTGGGAAGAACTAAGAAAATTAATTACCAATTTGTGTAAGCCTCTAAAGTGGCAATCTCCAATAGAAATGTAATTTAAGCCATATATGCAGTTTTAAATTTTCTAGAGGCTAGAAATAATTAATAATTATAAAATTA
>NW_012098499.1:818942-835207 GCF_000951045.1 Mandrillus leucophaeus
TCCGGAAGAACTAGCCTGATGTGACAGACTTACCTGGATTTGGGAAGTTAATTTGTTATTTTTCCCCTCTTTTTTTTTCTGTCTCTACTAGCTCAATTAAAATAGGATTTGGAGATCTTTTTCCTTCGTAACTGAGTGAAAATAAATTATCCCTTATGCTGCATTCTTTTCTATGTTACATTAAGAAAAAAAGAAGAAGGGCCTAGAAGTAATTTTTTCAAGCAGGAGAAATATGTAGTAATTCCTGTTGAATTATTATTATTATTATTATTATTAGGCAATTTCGGGATGTACAAGATGGGTTCTGAGTGCCTATGACATATGAGATTTTTTGTCTTCTTCCTGTTCACTTCTAGGAAATACAGAAAAACTCTTTTTCTGGCTAAAACATATGCTTTTCTGAGAAGGTGTTTTGTTATGTCATTTTGAATATTTGATTAGAATATAAACACAAATCCTTTATATTTATTTTATCATTATTAATATACTCAAAAGACATTCTTATCCCGTCCTTAAGACATTACCAATTCTTGGTAATCACTCTGAGTACAGAGACAGAGTTTGGCTTAGAGATAGAGTGGGGTAGAGGATACAATAGTCTGGAATGGGATGAGACAAGGAAATGAGGAGAGGCCCAGTGACCTCAGGAGTAAGAATCGAAGGTGGAGGGCGGGGCGGGTGCAGAGGTCAGGGATAGAACAAGACCAAGGAAAATAAAGTTGAAAATAGAGTGAGGCTCATGGATTGGGGTTAAGAGTGTGAATGTGTAGAATGTATTACCTGGGATTTAAAAAGCTGAAAGTTGATTTCTTTTGGGGGGTATACAAACTAGGAGTGTTTATAAAATTGCATCTATGTCAAAATGGTAACAAATAAATTGATTCACCAAATATCAAGTAAACTAATCTTTGAGTTACTTAAGTTATATCCTGATGCGCAGGAGGTAGATGAAAACCAGGCCTATCTCACTGAGGCTTCAAAACTAGACCTAAAATTCGAAACCAGAAGGTGATAAATAATGCTGAGATGAGACTAAAGAAAGCCAAAATACTTCTGTCAGCCCCACCTGTCCACTACTACCAAATACGTATTTTCTCTATATAACATGATCTTCAGATTTCATTTTGCATTAAGGGTTTTCAGAGATCTATCCCTTTCAAACTCCTTATTTTCTCATATTAGAAGTCCTCCTGAAGCCTTCCCATTTCAGGCATCAGAAATACCTCAAGATGTGGAGAAAAGAGAACATTTACACACTCTTGATGAAAATATAAATTATTTAAAACCCTATGGAAAACAGTATGGAGACATCTCAAAAAACTAAAAATAGAACTACCATTTGACTCAGCAATTCCACTACTAAGCATCTGACCAAAGGAAAATAAATCATTATATTAAAAAGACACCTGCACTAGGATGTTTATCACAGCTCAATTCACAGTGGCAAAATCATGGAACCAACCTAAGTATCCATCAACAGTTGCTTGGATTAAAATGTGGTATATATACACCACAGAATCCAATGCACCCATTAAAAGGAAGGAAATCTTGTCCTTTGCAGCAACATAGATGGAGTTGGAAGCCATCATCCTAAGTGAACTAACTCAGAAACAGAAAATCAAAGATTGCATATTCTCAGTTATAAGTGGCACTCATAGACATAAAGACAGATAATAAACTCTGAGAACTCCAAAAGGAGGGATGGGAGAGGGATGAGGGTTGAAGAATTACCTATTTGATATAATGTTCACCATTTGGGTGATAGGTACACTAGAAGTCTACCATTATACAATATACCCATATGATAACATGCACATTTACTCTTTGAATCTAAAATTAAGAATGAAAACATCAAGTTACTTCTGGAACCAACAACAGATAATTCTGTTGTTGATTAGTAATTCCTGCCATAAGCACAGGGCAGAAGTAACAAAGGCAGGAACACCAGGTATTTGCCATCCCACAATAGGGCAGATACTTAGGAACTGAGCAGATCTAAGCTCAAATCCTGACTTTGTCACTCACTAACTCTATGACAACGAAAATGCTACTTTATCGCTCTGGGTCTTCATTTCTTCTATAAAAGGGGGCCTAATAATTTCTGCCTTACAGGTTACAATGAGGATTATATTATATAGTTTATCAATGCCACAAACTGAAGATCTCATATACATTAAGTGCTCAATAAATGCTTATCATTAATTAATATAAAAACAGTAAGTTGTCAGAATTTGCCTATTCAATAAACTCTCTAATTCAATTAATTTCCTTGTGATTTTTTTCCGTTTTAACCTCAAAAATATCTTTGACACATAAATTTTAAAAAATTATAATTTTAGAAAATGCAAAAGTATACATTGCTCCTAATTTTCTTGAAACATACCATTTTCTTCACCAGTTTTTAATCTTTTCCTTTAAATAAGCACTCATGTCCTGTGAATATCTTGAATCAGGATTTGCTGTTGTTGTTTATTTGTACCTAGTTTTCACTCTAATAAAATGGATTAGGTACTATAACACAGTATTAAAGAAAGAAAAAAAAAAAGAAATAAACTAAAGAGAGCACTTGTCTAGACTATAGATCTCCAGATTTTTCCTGTGAAGAGCCAAATTGTAACTATTTCGGGTTTTGTGGAATATATAACCTCTTTTGTTGCTGCTATTGTATAAACAAATGCAAATAAATTTATATTATGTAAACATGTTCCCACAGCTATGTACCAATAAAACTCTATTTACAAAGGCACATGGTGGGTTGGATCTGACCCTGGGCTGTAGTTTCCCTGATGTAGAACAACTAGCTCAGCAATGGATGAATGTCTGGTTCTCATCCTTATTTGCAACTTGTCTTCTCTTTGCCCCTTCCCACACCTCCAAACACCAACAACATTCTTCATTTTATGATAATAACAGTGATAATTTTTAAAGTTCCACTTTTATATAAAACTTAATATGTACTCGAAATCAAGAAAAACACATAGAGAAGCTCACATTTGTACTCCAAATCTATGTGCTATTTTATGGATTGAATATTTTTCCCTCAAAATTTACAGGTTAAGCCCTAGCCCCCACAGTAACTGTATTTAGCGATAGAATTATTAGGGAGGTAATTAAGGTTAAATGGGATTATAAAGGAAAGACCCTAATCTAACAGGATCGGTGTCCTTATAAAAAGAGGAAGAAACACCAGAGATCTCTCTCTGAATGTGCGCAAGGAAAGGTCATTTGAAGATAGAGCAAAAAGGTAGCCACCTGCAAACTAGGATGAGAGCCTTCACCAGAAACAGAATTTTCTGGCACCTAGGTCTTGGACTTTTCATCTCCAGAGTGTGAGAAAATACATTTTTGTTGTTTAAGCCACCCAGCCTCTGGTACTTTGTTAGAGCAGCAGAGCTAACTAGTGCAGTTGTGGTCTTCTTGATTGACTTTGACCAAGGTTACTCTAATATCTAACACAGTTAGATTGTGAATGAGTCCTCAAATGACACTCGCTGAGGACCTTACTAATGATGAGTGATGTCCCAAACAGTTCTTTTTGTAGAAAGAAGCAGAATAAGACATCTTGTTCTTTCCTGGGCACCATCCTGGCACAGAGATCCCCTTTTCTTTCCAGTACTGAAATTAAGGTTTTAAATAAATAGCATATGACAATAAATCATTCTTCAAGCATGAAGAGAGAACAGAGAGAAAGACTGTCACTTTTTGATAGGTGCCTGGAAAAAAACATCAATTAAAATATTTTTCTTTCGTGATGGAATTTTCATTTGACCATGTAACAGTTTTTCTTGGATTATTTTGAGGGATGATGTGCCGTCTTCCTGCAGGTCATTCTAGGTACTTTATTTTAATTTGCTGCAGTGCTTTTAACTATTTCTCAAGTCTATGGACACCTTGCATTCTACATTATTATTATTATTATTATTATTATTATTATTATTATTATTTTGAGACGGAGTTTCGCTCTTGTTGCCCAGGCTGGAGTGCAGTGGCACAATCTTGGCTCACTACAACCTCTGCCTCCCACGTTCAAGCGATTCTCCTTTCAGCCTCCTGAGTAGCTGGGATTACAGGCGCGTGCAACCACGCCCAGCTAATTTTTTGTAGTTTTAGCAGAGACAGGGTTTCACCATGTTGGCCAGGCTGGTCTTGAACTCCTGACCTAAGGTGATCCACCTGCCTTGGCCTCTCAAAGTACTGGGATTACAGGCATGAGCCACCACATGCGGCCTCTACCTTGTTTTTTAACATGTATTTTCTACCCTCTTTATCACTTCTGCAGACTTTTGCAATATCCTTCTACAATATACTTGCTTGTAATATGAATAATTCACATTCGTAGGGGAACGAGGTAATGGAAGACTTTTAGAATAAAGCTGCATCTTTACTGAGATGAAAAAAATTAGTATAGAGTTTGGAGAGACAAAAATTCTAAAATGGAACGAAAGGGGGAAGAGAAGGACCAGGAATGGATAAAGTGGTTATGCTAGGAAGAGGTGGCATGTGTAGAAGGGAAGGAGAACAACACAAGGGCTGTATCTTTTACAACTTGTTTGTTTTGAAATGACCTCTTCAAAACACAAATCTATTCAATTTCCCAACTCAAATTGGTTGAAAAATCCTACTCAGCAGCCAAACTTCATAAGAACAAAGCAAAACTAGGCAAACCTGAAATCTATGCATTCTCCTTGCCTTCGTCTTTCCCTTTCATCCTTCATGTAACCACAAAATTTGATAAACATTTGGTTCCAGCTATCATCCTTCTTTCCTGATTGACTACAACAGCTTTATAACAGATCTCAGTGCTGTACTCTCTTCTACTTCATTTCATTCTCCCCTATGGTAATTACCTGAAGTTAGGATTTGATGATGTTGTGCTTAAAACCTTGAAGTGGCTTCTCCTGACACACGAGTTCTCTGTTTACCTCTTCAGCCTCAACATTTGTGTTGCTCTCCTTCCCATCTACACTTGCATGATTTTCTTGAAATTGTTTCCACATGTCCCCTCTTCCTAACATAACCACTTTATCCATCCCTGCTCCTTCTCTTCCCCTTTTTCCTTCCACTGGAGAAAGTTTCTCTCCAAACTCTATACTATTTTTTTCATCTCAGTAAAGATGCTGCTTTATTCTAAAAGCTTTCCATGACCCACTTCCCCATATGAATGTGAATTATTTATTCATTTGTTATGCTCCTATAACACTCTGTCCTTACACCTATATTGCACCTATATTACTGTTACTGTTTACTAGTTAGTTATTTACAAGTTGGTCTGTCTCAATGGAATGTGACTTCTTTAAAAAACAAGAGAGTTTAGTATTGTTTTTATCCCTACTGCTGATTGCAATGTTGGGCATGAAGCAATTGCTCATTAAAAGTGGTTGAGTAAACTTAGACATTTAAGATAAGAATGTTAAAAGGGAGTAATATTTAGGACAGACACTCCAGACACTCTCAGTTCTGATCAGTAACATAAAGCCTCTACAAGGATAGAGAAGGAAACTTATTTTTCAAAGAACTTAGGAATTCTGCATTCTCTTCCAAGTACAAATTAAAAATTGTTAGCACTGATGGAAACAGTTTGTATTGTTGGAAATAAGCTAGTTCCATGAAATGTGAACTTATGAAATGTTCCCATCTCTCCCTCAAGAAGGCTATAATCATGAGGTGGTTCTCAGAAATATTAGATAAGTTGCAGCTAAAAAGGAGAGCAAAGAGTAGCATGACCCCAGAACAAGTATCCTGTTAAGTGTCTTTTTTTTCTTTTTTGCAATTAGCATTGTACTTTCAACTAATTAATTTTTTTTGTTTGCTAAGTATGTAATGTGTAGTTGACAAAGATCTCAATCAGGAAAAGGTATTTCTTTACGGCTGATAAAATCCTGGAGTGACAGAACTGGCAGAGACTTAGAGATAATTTCTCCAATATCCTTAACATATGGAGAGCCTGAAGCAGAGAGGAACAGTAATTTTCTGAGCAAACCTAAATGTGTGTAAATCAGAAATAAAAATGTAAGTGAATGGCTTGTAATCTCATGTTCTTTATACCACATCCTTTAGCCTCATGAATCCTAGTCATGTGTTCTCTGTATAAATAATATTGTCTCTCTGATTGTGTTTTCAGGCAAAAGGAATGGAATTTGTATTCAGTGATCTTAGAAAGTTGTCGATTATCTGCAGAAATGGTCACTTCTGTTTATTTATAGAGTATTTCAACTTTATATCTACAGAATATGAGGTAGAAGAAAGTACACTTGTAGATTTAATCCACATATAGCAATGGGGTTAGTTATAAAAAGTAAATTCCAATGCCTTGACTTACATGAAAGAAATCCATAGGGTCAGTTATACAATGAAAGGTTGTCAGCCATTATATTCTTACTTTGGAATCGACTTTGTTCCTATAGTTTTAAGTAAAAAAAGTTGCCAGAAATTGTACTGCTATGATCTCTAAAAGTGAGCACTTAAACATATTTGCTTATGTTCTAGCCTTTGTTTATAGAACAGGCATTGAGGAGTTGAACAGGAAATGTCACATCATTCTTTACCCAGGATCTATTCCTATACACTCAGAAGAAGCAGCTGGATGAGCTCCAGGTGTAAGGGTTTACTCCGGAACTTCTGGTAGGGATGCTTACCCTCAGATTAGCTGTCTTAGTTCACTTTGTTTTGCTATACAGAATATTTGAGGCTAGGTAAATTATAAAGAAAAGAGGTTTTTTTAGCTCATTGTTCTGCAAGCTAAGTTCAAGAGCATAGCACCACATCTGACTGGCGTCTGGTGAGGCTACATTGTGGGTCAAAACATGGTGGAGAAGCATAAAAGTGAGTGGCATGTTCAAAGAGATCTCATGGTAAGATAGCAAGGAAGAGAGACAATCTAGGAAGCTGAACTCAATTTTATAACACCTGCTTTCTGGTAACTAATCCAGTCCTGCAATAGTGAGAATCCACTCACTCCCAAGGGAGGACATTAATCTATTCATGAGAAATGCATATATTTTGGGGTCCTCCAAGGCCCAAACACCTCCCACTAGGCCTCACCTCCCAACATTTCCACATTAGAGATCAAATTGCAACATGACCTTTGGCATGTTGAAATGCCACGTGGCTTGGCATGTGGTTTTCCTTGACAAATGAAGCAAATACCCTATCTTGAGTTAACAGACAATCATCATTGAAAATGTCAGTCTTGGATGTGGGAGGCACCCTGCCTTGTGTGTGTATTTATACCTGTATGGGATAGACCACTTGTCTCTCCCTGGACTCCTTGGCTCAGAGCAGCATATCTCCATCATTGGCATTTATCATTATTATGAAGGGCTTCACTGTTTTTGCCATCCTTGCTCTAGCAGCCACTGCCTGGGCTACCTCTCTATCTGGCAAGTCAGGATTTCTTTCCAATAGTCACACATTTATGTTAACTGTAATATATTCAGCCTTCATTAAATTATAAATGTTAATAACTAAAGAAAATTTAGGAGGCATCTGTTTGAATTGACCTGATTAACAAAAGTGAGATGGGTCAGATCTTTAGTGTAAGGAAGAGAGACTGAGGAGAGGAATAAAAGGATTGTGGCTGTATGTTCCATTCCTGATCAGGATGCCTCAGGTCCTTTCAGAAATGACCTATAAAGCTTTGGGACCATAACCCATCCCAACATATTTGGGGAATGCCCACAGGAACTCCTGGACATCTGTGACAGCCCTTTCTTAATAAGCAGAGCTTTCCTTACTGGGTTTTTTTAAAAATCAGAGCCACATACATCTCTATCTTGATCCTGAGTTTGAACTTTCATAAAGAAATGGCCCCTTTTAGGGCTGGGCTGGGCAAGGATTATTGCTGGGAAGTGGGTTTTGGTTACCGTGAACAATGGGGATTTAGCTTTGCACTTCTAACTGTGCAATTTGTTCTTTCTCCAACTCCTCCTCTTCAATTGACTCTTGCTTCGCTCTCTTCTGGTGATCAAACAAAAGGGACAAAGGTGAGTGCAACTGTATCTGTGTGGTCTTTATAAAAATGAAGTCATAGTGAAAGTGCAAATAGAGCTGTGAAAGCAGCTAAACTGGCTCACAGTGGACTCGCGTAACTTCTCTGGAGCTAAAAATATGTCTGCTCTGCACCTTCCTGGTGGTATTTCCTTCTCTAAAGCTTGCACAAGGAACATCTTTGTAAAAGAACTGCAGATAAAGTAAACATTTATCTTTGTATGGCATTTTAAATTTTCTGAGCATTTTTCACATTCCTTATTCCTTTAGACTTTCATTAGAACGCTTAAAGGAGAGATCGATATTTCCTTGTTAAACAAAAAATTTCCTTATTATTTAGGGCATGTTCTGGTCTGTTTATTTCTGTAGCACAACACCCTGTTCATAGAAGATCTTCCAGATGTGTTCATTGAAAAGCTGAAGAGGCTAGTTCTCTTCCCACTTCCTTCCCCTTCACCATCTTGATACAAGAATAGAATTTAAGAATGGGAATACAGGACATTATTTTTTGTTCCAACTGCAGGTGAACTGTTCCAGATACATTAAAGGCTTAAAGACTGCATGCCCAAGAGACTGGAGACCAATATGTGGCACAGATCAGAAAACTTACAGTAATGAATGCACATTGTGCATGGTAAACCAGTAAGTGTTATACTCAATTTGAAGCCCCATCTCTTCTTTTTTTATGATTACAAAGCCCGCACTGGCCAAAATCCTCTTGGTCTTTCCAAATGCCACTTTTTGTGTGCTTCTTCAATACCCCATGGACATTGCTCTGTTAAAGTTATGAAAAAGAAAAGCTTAGCTATATCTCTAAAGAAATATACATATACATGTATATGTGGATTTATGTATGTAAATATATATGTGTGTGTGTGTACTTGTTAGAAGTAATGGCAAAAACTGCAATTACTTTTGTACATATATATACACACATATATTATATATATACACACACATATATAAAAAATATATTTGTTATTCAAGCAAATTCTCATTCACATTATATGCTATCTTTGGGGTATTAGCTGTTACCTATAAGCATTTGATACCCATATTACATTTAAGGAAAGAGTCTCAAGCAGGAAATATATATTGGTCACATTTTCATGAATCTCCTACACTTTTCTTCCTCCACAGGAGAATTTTGAGGATAGCTATTTCTATTTAGGCTGTTAGCCATAGACACATAAAGCCTTGTGAATTTATATGGAAATATATGACTTTGATCTATCCTTAAGAACTTGTGTTTCCTCTCATGATCATCCAGAAAAGTTGAGGGAAGAGAATGATAGTACAAATGAATAGTTGGAATCAGCATATCCCCACCACTACTAGCCCTACAAGTTTAATATTAAGTCTTTACTTTTAACAAGATCTGAGACTTTAGAAGAATGAAACAAAGATTATTACCAGCCTTCCAGTAGTATGAATTCAATACTTTATGATTCATGGTTAAAATCATGGGCTTTGGTGTCAAACATTTGGATTAGAATCCAGACTGCACTTTGTAGATTATGCAAATACCCAAGTCACTACAAGCTTCAGTGTTCTTAACTCTAAGACAGAAATTATAATAGAATTTAGGATTCACTGTGATAAAGCATGCCAAATCTTAGCTAAGCGGCCAACACAGAGTGCCTTATAGAAGTATGCTCCTTTTTTCTTATATTTTTCTTCCTTCTTTTCTCCTATTTTCTAGTCCTTTTGAAAATTTGAAGTCAAGTATAACAGCAAGTGTTATCCAGAATAAGGTCTCTCAGTACATGTTAGCTCATACAGTAATGAAACCAGAAGAGATTAAAATTATATTATCTAATATCCTGTATTTAGAGAGCAGAAATCCAATATTTAGAAAGAAGTGACTATACCAAAATTGTATAGACTTTAAGTGGCAGAGAAAGATTTGGGCGTATTTTCTTTTTCTTAATTCCAAAGTTAAGAATGTTTTCACACTATATTATGCCTTAGATTCTCATCGAATATTCACAGGATTTTAAAAAAAAAATGCTCAATCTACTCTTAGTGTTGATTTTATGTTCTTATATTCTTACTTGATTCAAAAGTGTTCATATATTAAAGATGTTTACCATCAATATTAACCAACTGGGACAGTAATTCAGCAAGAACTTCTCATTATCAGTCTAGGTCAGACAACAAAGAAATAACATATGACTATTTTACTCTATAGACTATGAAATCTCAAATTATAACATTATACATTCAATAAAATATTCTCTTCCAGAGATCAAGAATTTCAACCCAGGAAGCTTCATGAAGGTGAATGTGTAAGTATATGTGGAAATTTTATTAATTCTTAATGTAAAATATTATAATATGCCTCACTTTCATAGAAAACAACTATTAAAAATACATATTCTAAAAATTACGTATGACTATTTATATTCGTAGATAAGGCATCTGGCCAACCTAAGCAGATATGAAATATAGCAGAGGAAGAGTTCACAAAACTAACTCATAGCCCTTAATTGGAATATATTGCTATCCATGTAGTTATTTTCTAACATTGCAATTAACTAAAAGGTGAGGATTTCAAGGAAAATTAGGAGCTCAAAGACACTCTTATAACAATAAAAAAGTTATAAATAAAGTAAGAAAAAATTAAAAACAAGTGTAGACACAATTAATTCAGGGGTAAAAAGCTATGTGTGTGGAGTGTCAATAATTGTAATGGAGTTTAAAATGTGATATAAGATAATTGTAAACATGGGGATGTGACAATAAAGACAGTTCATTTTTAGGATGGGCACCTAACCAAAATTGATGGGTGAAAAAGAGAAGTATCATCACGAAACTGTTTTAAAAGTAGTTAAAATGACATTTAAAGAAGGAGTGGGAGTTGTCCTGATGCATACAGTTGGCAAAGGTCAGGCAAGATAGGAAAACAGCAAGAGCAAAAGCACAAAGGTATCCAGGGCAGGAAATACCTGGGAACTCAGACCTGAGGTTTAATTAGAGTAAGATGAGGAAGACATTGCAGACAAACCTGAAGAGATAAGCATGAGTCAGGAGAGGATTAACTCCTAATGGAGAATCAGTTAAGTATTTGAAGAGTAAGATCTATTTTGCTTTTTAAAAGATCAATCTGGCATCAGTATGGAGAGTGACTGAAACCTCAGATAAGCATAGAGAATGGGCAGAGAATTGGCAGAAAATTGGGGTCATTTGAACAAGACATATTGAGGGCCTGAATAAAGTGGATGACAGCATGATGAGGAGAGGACTGACTCAGAAATGAAGTACCAGATAGAATCCACAGGGTGTATTCATCACTTAGATACAAGGAATTAGTGAGAGGGAGGGCCTAAACTGGACTGAGCTGTCCCTAGCTGTGACAAGACTCCCAGCCTTGTGGAGACAGAGTATGTAAGCTGCAGCAGCTATATTTTTTGCATATGGAATTTTGGAATGAATGGTCTTTTAAGATCTTTTAAAAGTTTGTTTCCTATGATTTAATGATTTGAAAGATGAAACATTGTTTGTTTGTTTGTTTCCGATGGGGCAGATTCAGTGTACCAGGTATTCTGAGGTGTGTACCATGGACTACAAACCTCACTGTGGATCCGATGGAAATGTATATTCCAACAGATGTATCTTTTGCAATGCTGTTGTGTAAGTGCTGAATTTAATGTATTATTTGCAAAACTAGCCTCTCACAGAAATAGCCAGAAACAATCTTTGTTCCTAACAGGCTAGATGCTACTATGAAGCATAAGACTGTGATTATTATCATAATATTTTACAAAAATAAAGAAAATAAAAGAAGAAAAGAGAGAGGAAAAGAGGAAGAAAATATATAAGGAAAAAAATTGATGCTAAGAAAATAAAAAATTTGGTCAACATCACTAAGTGGCTGCTAACAGAAAAATTTACAGATTCTTTGGCTTCTGACTCTGGCTCTTACTACCATGAAAAGTCTCTTTTCTACCATGTTAAAGTTTAGTGATTAATTACTCATTTTTAATGCCATGTACTCATCTAGCTGGCTTAATCTAAAATATGAAACTTTTCATTTAATATTTCCAAAGCCATCTTTTTAAAAAATAATAATAATAACTTTTATTGTAGGAGGAGCCAAGGTGCAATTCGGTTGAAAAATTATGGATTGTGCTGAATCTCCCTGATGCTTAAGGATATCAAGTCTCCTTTGGCAGATTCCACTTAGATAACCAGTTTGTCATGGATGACTGAGGAGGCAAGCAATAATCTGGTACAAACATGGATTTGAGTCTTCAATAAAATATTCTCAGCAAGAAACTGACTATCAGGCCTGTCTGTGGATGTGATTCTTCTCTTAAGGGGAATATCTATGGTCATTTTCCTAAGCTAAAAATCATATGGAAAGATTCTCTCTATTTCTACACAAATTGGGAACTAGATATTATACACATAATGGTGAGAGGAGAATATGCTCATATCATTTTTAGAAGACTCAATTGTTTTAAGTAAACATGAGTCAGAGGACGGACCTGTCCATTGGTCTCATATTATCTTTGGCACACTAATGAAGAGTGAAACATTTAGATCTGGAGAAAATGAGAATCCAAAATACTATACACTAATCAGAACAGACCAGTAATAACATAAATTTTAGGTGTCATCATTTAAAGACGACTCAGTCACATATGGGAACATGCAAAAGAAGGCATTATGTTGAAAAGATGGGGACATTAAAAACAAGATCTGATTGATTAAATGTTGAAGTCACTGAAAAGGCCTCAGGAAAATATGATGGAGGTGGGAAAGATGAGGATATATTCAAAACCATCATGAGAGAGAAACTCCAGAATTTTCTCATCTAGCATGCCATAGAAAGCACCCAGAGAATTAATTCAACTTGCTAAGATAGATATTGCACCTTGGAAAAGAAAAGAATTTTCTAATAGTAAGTTTGGAACACAGTAATGCCCTGTAAATTAACTGTGGAGACCACATGGTTTTTAAACACAGGTTGGTTAAATACATGCCAGATATGCTGTAGAGATGTGTGTGTGTGTGTGTGTGTGTGTGTGTGTTCTAGCAACACATATAGAAAAGTTATGAAGGGTAAAGCAATGTTTTGTGTGGGGAAAAGCAATACTAATGGGCAAAAGAGGAATCCATTTCATAAAGAAATTTTCAGACTAGTGAGAGAGACAAACTTTTAAGGAGTTAATTACTATACAAGGTCACAAGGACCATACTATTAGACGTTTAATCAAGACAAAAAGAAAGATATGAGGTGTTAATGACATACTATATCAATCAGTCTACTTGTTTCTCAGTTGTAACAAAATACCACAGACTGCATGGCTTAAACAATGTAAATTTATTTTCTCAAAATTCTGGAGGTTGAAAAGTCCAAGATCAAGGTGCTGGTTAATTCAGTTCCTTGTGAAGCCTGTCTTCCTGGCTTGCAGATGGCTTCATTCTCACTGTGTCCTCACATGATGTGGGTGATGGTGAGAAAAAGACAAGAAACAGAGACAGGAAAAAAAAAAGAGAAAGAGAGGGTTATCTTTTTTTCTTATACAAGCCCATCAATCCTATTAGATTGAGGGCCCACCATTATGTGACCTCATTTAACCTTAATAAAGTCCTAAAAGCCTTATCTCCAAATACAGTCACATTAGGGGTTAGAATTTCAATATGTGAATTTTGGGGAACACAATTCAGTTTATTGCAGCTAGGTTACTAGAGTTTTATTTTTATCTTTTTTATATGCATAAAGGATGGTACTTGGACAGGAGAAATGAAAGTATTCTATTATGAATTTCTCATACTGTAAGTAAAGTGATATCATACCATTTAGACTTACACAGTGAGAATACATATATTTTGGGGTCTTAGAAACTAAGATTGCATATTTTTAAACCCTAAAACAATATTAAATAGCCAATAAGGGAAATAAAATGGAATAATAATAGAAAAAAAACTAAAAAAGAAAAAAAAGAAACTTCAGTCCAAATAAGGAAAAGAAAATAAAAAGGAAGTAATGAAGAAGAATAGGTTGGACTAATGAAAAACAAGTGGCAAGATGATAGAATTAATACAACTGTATTAGTCTCTATTAGTCAGGGTTCTCCAGAGAAACAGACTGATATATAATAATATATATAATATATAAATATATAATACATAAATAATAAAGAAAGAGAGAGAGAGAGAGTGTGTGTGTGTGTGTGCGCGTGTGTGTGTGTAGAGGGAGACAAAAGAGACAGAGACAGAGAGAGAGAGAGAGAGCAACAGAGTAGGAGATTTAAGTCCCTGACTCACACAATTATAGGGCTGGAAAGTCCAAAATCTGCAAGACAGAGCACCAGGCTGGAAGTCCCAGAGGTGTATTGACATTGCTACTCAACTCTGAAGGTGGCCTGGAAGCAGAATTTCCTCTTCTTTGAGGGCTGCAATTAGTCCATTTAGTGTTGCTTATAACAGAATACCTGAAACTAAGTAATTTATAAAGAAAAAAATTACTGGGAACCCTGCACAGGGCTACTGTACAGCACACTGAGATTCATTCCCAGCCCCCAACCACTCTAGGGGAATGATTGAGTTAAACTGGCAAGGAGCAACCTGTACTGACGATGGGCTTCTGGAATCCTGGTGGGACAAGACCCCTCAACCACCATGGACATTTGAGTTGGCAGGGAGAGCTGCTTAGTGAAGTGTTAGGGGCAGCACTCCACTTGGTGTACAGCCCAGAGGGTTTGGTGTGGGAGCATCTGTAGTGGAACTTGTCCAGGGATGCGCATACTCCTAGGCTCAACTTGCTCCTGTAGGAGACTTTAGCCCTGGGGGAACTGCCAGACCTAAACTCTTTAGGGAGGTCTTGCTCATCAGACAGGACCAGTCAACCTGAGCACCTTTTAGTCTGCTGGCCTTACCTTGGGGTCCCAGCCTTGCTGTGTCTGTTTGCAGTGCAGACTTTGGTGCCCTGGAGACCCTCAACATAGCTCTTGTACTGGCAGACTGCACCTGACCAGGACAGCAGTCTCTGTAGACATGCACCAGCCTGCCTGCTCCCTTCCCCCACTGCAGTTTCCCCAAGGTCCACAGCCACACCCCACATTGCTTTATTGGTATCCCCTAGCACCATTCTGCAGCTGATGAGCATGCACCCTGCCATGTTGTTGCTGCCACTACTGCTGGCACATGAGAACAATGACAGGTCCTGCCACCTTCACCTTACACATTGCTTTGGCTATCACCACAAATCAGGGTATGGTGACCAGTGGTCTGGAAGCACTTTGATCCCCATCCCCAGCATAATGAATTTCTAACCTCAAGGAGCCAGAGAACAAAGTTGGGGCCTGATAGCAGTCCCCCAGAGTTAGAGCAGAAAATCCAGCAGTTGGTAGCTGAGCCTTTGCCCCCTAAAATCTTCCAATAATGAAGCCATGAGACTGAATCCAATTTATATACACAATCAAACCTTCAAGGTCATAAAATAGAATAGAAGAAAAAAAAATTCCAAGGGACAGCAGCTTCAAAGATTAAAGAAACGTCAGCCCACACAAATAAGAAAGAACCAGCACAAGAACTCTGACAACTCAAAAAGCCAGACTGCCTTCTTTCCTACAAACGACTGAACCAGTTTTATAGCAAATGTTCTTACCCAGGCAGAGATGGCTGAAATGACACAAATAAAATTCAGAATATGGATAAAAAGGGAGATCATTGAGATGCAGGAGTATGTTGAAACTCAATACAAGAAAGCTAAGAATCACAATAAAACAATGTAGCAGCTGACAGACAAAATATCTTGTATAGAAAAGAGCATAACCAACCTCATAGAGTTAAAAATATACTACAATAATTTCATAATGCAATCACAAGTATTAATAGCAGAATAGACCAAGCTGAGGGAAAAAAAATCTCAGAACTTCAAGACTGGCTTTCTGAAATAAGACAGTCAGACAAGAATAGAGAAACAAGAAAAAAAAAAGAAAAAAAAAAAGAAAAAAAAAAAACTCTGAGAAATATGGGATTACAAAGAGACCAAATCTACAACAGATTGGTGTCCCTGAAATAAATGGAGAGAATGGAAACAACTTGGAAAACATATTTCAGGATATCATCCATGAGAACTTCCCCAACCTGACTAGAGAGGCCAATATTTAAATTCAAGAAATGCAGAGAACATCAGTAAGATACTTTGCAAGAATATCATCCTCAAGACAGATAATCATCAAATTTTCCAATTTCAAAAATAGAAGAAAAAATATTAAAGGAAGCTAGAGAGAAAGGGCATACCACTTATAAAAGAAGGCCCATCA
>NW_012098499.1:835257-839489 GCF_000951045.1 Mandrillus leucophaeus
CAGGCTGGAAGTCCCAGAGGTGTATTGACATTGCTACTCAACTCTGAAGGTGGCCTGGAAGCAGAATTTCCTCTTCTTTGAGGGCTGCAATTAGTCCATTTAGTGTTGCTTATAACAGAATACCTGAAACTAAGTAATTTATAAAGAAAAAAATTACTGGGAACCCTGCACAGGACTACTGTACAGCACACTGAGATTCATTCCCAGCCCCCAACCACTCTAGGGGAATGATTGAGTTAAACTGGCAAGGAGCAACCTGTACTGACGATGGGCTTCTGGAATCCTGGTGGGACAAGACCCCTCAACCACCATGGACATTTGAGTTGGCAGGGAGAGCTGCTTAGTGAAGTGTTAGGGGCAGCACTCCACTTGGTGTACAGCCCAGAGGGTTTGGTGTGGGAGCATCTGTAGTGGAACTTGTCCAGGGATGCGCATACTCCTAGGCTCAACTTGCTCCTGTAGGAGACTTTAGCCCTGGGGGAACTGCCAGACCTAAACTCTTTAGGGAGGTCTTGCTCATCAGACAGGACCAGTCAACCTGAGCACCTTTTAGTCTGCTGGCCTTACCTTGGGGTCCCAGCCTTGCTGTGTCTGTTTGCAGTGCAGACTTTGGTGCCCTGGAGACCCTCAACATAGCTCTTGTACTGGCAGACTGCACCTGACCAGGACAGCAGTCTCTGTAGACATGCACCAGCCTGCCTGCTCCCTTCCCCCACTGCAGTTTCCCCAAGGTCCACAGCCACACCCCACATTGCTTTATTGGTATCCCCTAGCACCATTCTGCAGCTGATGAGCATGCACCCTGCCATGTTGTTGCTGCCACTACTGCTGGCACATGAGAACAATGACAGGTCCTGCCACCTTCACCTTACACATTGCTTTGGCTATCACCACAAATCAGGGTATGGTGACCAGTGGTCTGGAAGCACTTTGATCCCCATCCCCAGCATAATGAATTTCTAACCTCAAGGAGCCAGAGAACAAAGTTGGGGCCTGATAGCAGTCCCCCAGAGTTAGAGCAGAAAATCCAGCAGTTGGTAGCTGAGCCTTTGCCCCCTAAAATCTTCCAATAATGAAGCCATGAGACTGAATCCAATTTATATACACAATCAAACCTTCAAGGTCATAAAATAGAATAGAAGAAAAAAAAATTCCAAGGGACAGCAGCTTCAAAGATTAAAGAAACGTCAGCCCACACAAATAAGAAAGAACCAGCACAAGAACTCTGACAACTCAAAAAGCCAGACTGCCTTCTTTCCTACAAACGACTGAACCAGTTTTATAGCAAATGTTCTTACCCAGGCAGAGATGGCTGAAATGACACAAATAAAATTCAGAATATGGATAAAAAGGGAGATCATTGAGATGCAGGAGTATGTTGAAACTCAATACAAGAAAGCTAAGAATCACAATAAAACAATGTAGCAGCTGACAGACAAAATATCTTGTATAGAAAAGAGCATAACCAACCTCATAGAGTTAAAAATATACTACAATAATTTCATAATGCAATCACAAGTATTAATAGCAGAATAGACCAAGCTGAGGGAAAAAAAATCTCAGAACTTCAAGACTGGCTTTCTGAAATAAGACAGTCAGACAAGAATAGAGAAACAAGAAAAAAAAAAGAAAAAAAAAAAGAAAAAAAAAAAACTCTGAGAAATATGGGATTACAAAGAGACCAAATCTACAACAGATTGGTGTCCCTGAAATAAATGGAGAGAATGGAAACAACTTGGAAAACATATTTCAGGATATCATCCATGAGAACTTCCCCAACCTGGCTAGAGAGGCCAATATTTAAATTCAAGAAATGCAGAGAACATCAGTAAGATACTTTGCAAGAATATCATCCTCAAGACAGATAATCATCAAATTTTCCAATTTCAAAAATAGAAGAAAAAATATTAAAGGAAGCTAGAGAGAAAGGGCATACCACTTATAAAAGAAGGCCCATCAAACTAACAGCCGACCTTTTAGCAGAAACCCTATAAGACAGAAGAGAGAGTGGGCCAATATTCAACATTCTTAAAGAAAGGAAAATTTCAATGAAGAATTTCATATTTGGCCAAACTAGGCTTCATAAGCAAAGAAGAAATGAGATCCTTTTCACAGAAGCAAATGATGAGGCAATTTGGTATCACCAGACCTGCCTTATAAGAGCTTCTGAAGGAAGCATTAAATATGGAAAGGAAAGACCATTACCAGTCACAACAAAAACATACTTAAGTATACAGACCAATGACACTATAAAACAACCACAGAAACAGGTCTGCATAATAACCAGCTAGCATCATGACAAGAGGATAAAATCCACACATGTCAATACTAACATTGAATTTAAATAAGCTAAATGCCCCAATTAAAAACACAGCAAGCTGGATAAAGAACCAAGACACAACATATGCTTTCATCAAGAGACCCATTTCACTTGCAATGACACCTATAGGCTCAAAATACATCTACCAAGCAAATGGAAAACAGAAAAAAGCAGGGGTTGCCATCCTAATTTCAGACAAAATAGACTTTAAACCAACAACGACCAAAAAAGACAAAGAAGGGCATCACATAATGGTAAACAGTTCAATTAAACAAGAAGACCTATCCTAAATATATATGCACCTAACACAGGAGCATCATGATTCATAAAGCATATTCTTAGAGACCTTCAAAGAGAGTCAGACTTCCACATAATAATAATGAAAGACTTCAACACCCCACTGAGAGTATTAGACAGATCACTGAGGCTGAAAATTAACAAAGACATTCAGAACCTGAACTTAACACCAGACCAAATGGAAGGGATAGACCTGTATAGAGCTCTCGACACAAAACAACAGAATATACATTCTTTTCATCATTACCTGGCACATACTCTAAAATTGACCACAAAGTCAGACATAAAACAATCCTCAGCAAATGCAAAATAACTGATATCATAACAATCACTCTCTTGGACCACAGCACAATAAAATTAGAAATCAAGACTAAGAAAATGACACAAAACCACACAATTACATGGAAATTAAGCAACCTACTCCAGAATGATTATTGGGTAAATAATGAAATTAAGGCAGAGATCAAGACATTCTTTGAAACTAATGAGAACAAAGATACAACATATGAGAACCTCTGTGACACAGCTAAGGCAGTGTTAAGAGGGAAATTCATAGCACTAAATGCTCACATCAAAAACTTAGAAGGATCTCAATTTAACAATTTAACATTAAAATTAAAAAAGACTAGAGAACCAAGAAGAAACCAACCGCAATCCTAGCAGAAGACAAGAAATAACCAAAATCAGAGTTGAACTGAAAGAGATTGAGACACAAAAAAAATCATTTAAGAGATAAATGAATCTAGGATTTGGCTTTTTAACAAAAATTAGTAAAATAGATAGACCACTAGCTAGAATAATAAAGAATAAAAGAGAGAACATCCAAATAAACACAATTAGAAACAATGAAGGGGTATTACCACTGACCCCACAAAAATTTAGATAACCAATGCAAAAATCCTCAACAAAATACTGGCAAACAAATTTAGCAGCACATCAAAAAAATGTATCCAAAATGATCAAGTAGGCCTTATACCTGGGAGGCAAGACTGATTTAATATATGCAAATCAATAAATGTGATTTATCATATAAATGACACTAAAGAAAAGAAACACATGATTATCTCAATAGATGCAGAAAAGTCTTTTAACAGAATTCAACACACATTCATGTTAAAAACTTTCAATAGACTTGGTATTAAAGAAACATACCTCAAAATAATGAACCATTTATGACAAACCCATAGCCAACATCATACTGAATGTGAAAAAGCTGGAAAGGACATGATCTCATCCCCTATTTTTGCTGCATAGTATTCCATGATGTCTACATACCACATTTTCTTTATGCAGTCTATTATCAATAGGCATTTGGCTTGATTCCATGTCTTTGTTATTGTAAATAGTGCTGCAATGAAAATACACATACATGTATCTTTATAACAGAATGATTTATATTCCTTTGGGTATGTACCCAGGAATGGGATTGCTGGGTCAAATGGCATTTCTGGTTCTAGGTCTTTGAGGAAATTGCCACACTGTCTTCCACAATGGTTGAACTAACTTACATTCCCACCAACAGTGTAAAAGCATTCCTTTTTCTCCATAGCCTCATCAGCATCTGTTGTTTCTTGACTTTCTAATAATTGCCATTCTGACTGGCATGAGATGGTAT
>NW_012098499.1:843739-845050 GCF_000951045.1 Mandrillus leucophaeus
GAATGAGTATTTACTAGTGATAGCTAATAACTGCTTTTAAGATTTTTAAAATTCTCAAGTTATAAAATATTTTTGAAAAGTATTGCATTTTTCTCTAAATCATGAAGATCTCAGTTGGTCAAGAATGCACTCATTAACTTTCTCCAAATCCATTTCTGATCAATAAATGAAAGTGAGTGATATTCATAGTTGTTTAATTTTTTTCAACAGTTTATTATCAAATACCAGAAAATACAGAAAAGTTAAAAGAATTTTATGGCAAAACTCATATACCCACCTCCAAAATTTTGCCATTAATATTTTGCTCTATGTGTTTTACCATATAAATAATTTAATTTTGAAATTTAATAACAGATCTACCATTTCTCTATGAAACTTATGGTCAATGTAATTTAAAAGTGCTTCAGAAAAGCCAAAGGAGCTATTTAAAAACATGTTCAACTGTTTGTCTTTGTGAATCTAAGTGTTCTAAACATGCAACTGTATTAATTTGCCAGAGCTGTCATCATAAAGTACTAAAGACTACATGGCTTAAGCAACAGAAATTTGCTCACAGCTCTGGAGGCCGGAAGTTAGAGATGAAGGTGTCAGCAGGGTTAACTTACCTCTGGCTTATAGATAGCGATATTCTTCGTGAGCCTTCTCATGGTTTTTCTTCTTTGCTTGTCTTTATCCCAGTTTTTTCTTCTTATAAGAACACCAGTCATACTGAATCAGGGCCCACCCCAATGACCTAATCTAACCTTAATTACTTCTTTAAATGCCCTGTCTCTAAATACTGTCACATTCTGATGTACTAGGTATTAGGAACATGATATATGATTTTAAGGGGTATATAATTCCGTTCATAACAGCAACCAAAACAAAATTGAGATGTAAAGTGAAACCTGAAGCTGATATTAGACAAAAATGTCAATCATAACTTGTAATTGTATTTTTCCGATTTAACCAAATGAGCCTTGATACTCATGCTGTTTGATTTTATTACAAGCATATGGTATAAGTGAAATAATTCCTAATAACAGAATACTCTTTTGTGAAATTTATTAAGAAAGTAGGGATCTTGGCCAGGCGCAGTGGCTCACTCATGTAATCCCAGCAATTTGGGAGGCAGAGGCGGGCAGATGACCTGAGATCGGGAGTTCGAGACAAGCCTGACCAATGTGGAGAAATCCCGTCTCTACTAAAAATACAAAATTAGCCGGGCGTGGTGGTGCATGCCTGTAATCCTAGCTACTCAGGAGGCTGAGGCAGGATAATTGCTTGAATCCAGGAGGTGGAGATTGCAGTGAGCCAAGATCACGCCATTGC
>NW_012098499.1:850650-902869 GCF_000951045.1 Mandrillus leucophaeus
TAATGGGTGCAGGACACCAACATGGCACATGTATACATATGTAACAAACCTGCACGTTGTGCACATGTACCCTAGAACTTAAAGTATAATAAAAAAAATACTGGGAGCAATTTGTTAAGAGAAAATCAGAGCTTATGTAAATATACTAACTGTTTCCATTTAAAGGTAAATAATTAGATACTTATTATGAATTATAAATATTTAAATGTATTAAGTAAGCCCAATCTATAAATTATAGATTATATATAAATATATAAAACCTCTTAACATTTAGGGACAATCAGGCACTGATGCAGACATATTGAAATGTATGGAGATAAGTTTTCTTACCAAAAATAAAAGCCCCAAAATCAGATATGACAGAAGATTTTAATATATGTAATTAAATAATTTTTTGGGAAGAAGTATATAGCAAGATGGAAAGAAAAAAACAAAAGTAAGGGAGGTAGGTGTTGCCATTTTTATTCTAGCACTGCAGAAAGTCAAGAGCATTCTCTCTCAGGGTGCTGCAACCTTTTATACACTTCAATGATTCATACACCTCTTGTGGGTGTATATACATCAGCTATTACTTTGCAAGGTTGGAATTCTAAACCAGTAGACAGTCCTATTAAGATATGTTAGGAGTAGCCAGGTGCGGCGGCTCACACCTGTAATTCGAGCACTTTGGGAGACCGAGGTAGGTGAGTCACCTGAGGTCAGCAGTATGAGAGTCTGGTCAACATGGCAAAACCCTGTCTCTACTAACAATAAAATAAAAAATAGTTGGGTGTGGAGGCATGCACCTGTAGTCCCAGCTACTCAGGAGGCTGAGGCAGAAGAATCACTTGAACCCAAGAGGCAGAGGTTACATTGAGCCAAGATTGAGCCACTGCCCTACAGCCTGAGTTACAGTGTGAGACTCTATCTCAGAAAAAAAAAAAAAGATAAAAAGATATGTTAGGAGATTGGTGCCCAAGGAAGTAATGAAAGGAAAGGCTGAAACTCAGTTTGAGTTATTGGTATTTGCTACCACTGTTGTCAGATCTTGTACCAAGTTCTATGGATACAGTGATGTCCAGGACAATTTCTACCTTTGTGGATAGTCTTTTTAGAGGTGAGTAACATAGAGACACAGAAACAGACAGGGAGACTGCCAGGAGATAAGGACATTCAGAAATAGATTTAAGAGAGTAGTGTTGTCAATAGCAGGAGATGGAAATAAAACAAGAAAATAAGGGAATAGAATATTGCCTTTATTCTTCAGTTTAGAACCCAGGGAAATGAAAGATTCTTATCTCAGAGTTTAAGTCCTCATTAAAATGGTCTTTCAAAAACATTAAAAATGAAACTGATAGAGTATTCACTGTAGTGATATTTAGCTCCTTTCTTATTCTGGCAGGCCTGAAAGGGCTCCTTCTGAAAGTTGAAAGAATATAAACTTATTTTCTCCTTAGAAGAGGTGGACAGTTCGCAGATGGTGAATTATTGTTTTCTTCCTTGAAGGTTAAATCTAGGGTAAAGATCAATGTGCTTCCCCTAGGAAGAGGTGTATAGATTACAGATAGCACATTTTTGTTTCCTTGCTTGTGTTTGAGGCTTTTGAATTTTCTTGATTGTGGTATCAGCGTGTTCTTGCACTGCCATAAAAAACTACCTGAAACTGAGCAATTTATAAAGAGAAGTTTAATTGACTCACAGTTCCGCAGGCTGTACAGGAAGCATGGCTCAGGAGGCTTCACGAAACTTAGCATCATGGCAGAAGGTGGGAAAAGAAAGCAGGGGAAGCAAGCACATCTTACATGGCTGGAAAAGGAGGAAGAGATGTGGGGAGGTGCCACACACTTTTAAACAGCCAGATCTCATGAGAATTCACTCACTATCGTGAGAACAGCAAGGAGGAAATCTGACCCTATGACCCAATCACCTCTTACCAGGTCTCTCGTCCAACACTGGGGATTATAATTCAACATAAGACTTGGGCAAATCCAAATCATATCATTTCACCATTGGCCCCTCCCAAATTTTATGTCCTTCTCACATTGCAAAATACAATCATCCCTTCTCAAGAGTCCCCCAGTTCTTAACTCATTTCAGCATTAACTCAAAAGTCCACAGTCTAAAGTCTTATCTGAGACAAGGCAAGTTCCTTCCACCTATGAAACTGAGAAATAAATAACAAGTTAGTTACTTTCAAGATGCAGCGGGGATACAGGAATTGGGTAAATACACCCAATCTGAAAGGGAGAAATCAACCAAAATAAAGGGGCTACAGGCCCCATGAAAGTCTCAAACCCATCAGTGCAGTCATTAAATCTTAAAGCTCCAAAATAATCTTGTTTGACTCCATGTCTCACATCCAGGCCATACCGATGCAAGGAATGGGCTCATAAGGCCTTGGGGATCTCTGCCCCTGTGACTTTGCAGGGTACAGCACCTTTGGCTGCTTTCACAGGCCGGTGTTGAGTGCCTGCAGCTTTTCCAGGATCACAGTGCAAGCTGTTGGTGGATCTACCATTCTGGGGTCTGGAGGATAGTATCCCTTTTCTCACAGCTCCACTAGGCAGTGCTGCAGTGGAGACTCTGTGTAGGTGATCCAATCCCACATTTCCCCTCTTTACTACCCTAATAGGGGTTCTTCATATGAGCCCTGCTCTTGCAGCAGACTTCTGCCTGGTCAAAGTCATTCAACAAGTCTCTAGGAAGTTTCAAACTCTCCCTCAACTTCTTGTCTTCTTCTGAGCCTTCCAAAACTGTTCCAACCTCTTCCCATTACCCAGTCCCAAAGCTGCTTCCGCAGCTTTAGACGGCCAAAGCTCTGCCCCTTAGACATCCTATAAGATATTGTGAGCAGCATTTGTTGTCCCAGAGTGAAGTGGAGAGAAGCAAGAAACTCTTTGGAAGGGATCATAAATGGGAAGAAAGAAGAATCAGTTCAGACCCAGGTGAGTTTTCCATCAATGCCTACTTCGAGGATTTCTTATTTTCCTTCTCATTTCTGAGGAAACTTATTTCTAGGTTACAGCTTTTTAACTTTCCCCCTTCTTGATAATTCTCTTTAAATAATTTTATCATATTATTATCATTTTATGATATATAATTAGATATTATTTGTTATATTGTGTTTATACTTATTAGTATATATGTATACATTTCCCTTTCCTTACCTTTTTCGTAAAGAAAATATGTACCCTTGTACATCCAGGGGCAGGAGTTTTAGGGAGAATGAAGGGTTAGGGTGGCTTTCTCTGCTCCACCTCTTGGTTAATCCTAATGGACAGGGACTAGTAGCCCATGGTGGTGGTTGGAACCGGGGAGCTGGCCAGCAGGAACCAGCAGGGCAGTGACTGGGTAGTTGAGAGAGGCTCTCAGAATGACACAAAAGGGTACATAAACAGATAATTTAGGACAGGGAGTAAGGTTAAGAAATAGCATTTTTATTTTATGCTAGAAGAATTGCATATCTGAAATGTAGAGAAGCTGACACTTGGATTATACAAGGTTAAATATTGGCCCTCTGATATGGTTTGGCTCTGTGTCCCCACCCAAATCTCATCTCTTAGCACCCATAATCCCCACGTGTTGTGGGAGGGACCCAGTGGGAGATGATTGAATCATGGGGGCGAGTCTTTCCCATGTTGCTCTCGTGATAGTGAATGGGTCTCCTGAGATCTGATGGTTTTAAAAACAGGAGTTTCTCGGCACAAGCTCTCTCTTTGTGCCTGCCACCATCCACATAAGATGTGACTTGTTCCTCTTTGCCTTCCACCATGATTGTGGAACTGTGAGTTCTCCATTAAACCTCTTTTACTTGTAAATTGCCCAGTCTTGAGTATGTCTTTATCAATAGCATGAAAATGAACTAACACACCCTCTAAAGGAGTTAGGGGGAAAGTAAAGATAAAACAAAACAGAAAATATTTTGAGTTTTTGTTTTGTTGCTCATGCTATCCAAAGAGAAAAGATAAGAAAATCTGTTATTTGGTGTGTGAGGTGGTTCTTCTGAAGCAAACACTGTAAAAGACAAAGTTAAACAGGCAAAAATGATTTTATTTAAGGTTATTGCAATCAGGAGGAGAGGCCAGAACTCAGCCTGAACTCAAGTCACTGAAACAAAGGAAATGGGAGGGTTTTTAAAGGTTGGGGTGAGCTAATGCCAACTACTGGAGGATATTAGGGGGGAATCATAGGCCATCTGTGTTTGCTAATTGGCTTAATCCAAAGCAAAAATAAGCTCATATCTTTATGATAGGAGGTGTTTTTGCAAATTGGAGCAAGCTGCTTACCACCCTCAAAGGTAGCTCTGTACACTCCTTCCACAGAAACTAGTAGATACAGGCACTATTTGCCTTAATGATTACATTTCAAAGGGACGTCCCCCAGGTCACTGAGAAAGACAGTCCTGGGTTGTTAAACTGGCAAGAGGCTTCTAAAAGGATTAAGAGCTCAAATGGATATATAAAGAAATTAGAGTTACATATTCTAAAGTAAATGCTCCACAAAAAAGGAGGTTAGGGGCCTAGAGTTAAGAAGCTTATCTACAGTTCAGTTGAGCCCAGTGGAAGGTTAAGGCCATAAAACCATCTTGGTCAGTCCAAATAACTGGTTATCCAAACCAATGGTTAAGACCAGTGCAGAAGAATGTACAAGTCTGGTTAATGCTATCCTAGGGCTTCCCTAAAATCTTTGAGAAGCAGAAGGCTTAATCCTACAGCCTGGATGGGACCGATTATTTGCGTGGTATCTAGTGGGTTTTCTGTGAGGGATAAAGCATTGTTGCCACTTATCAGTACTGTGGTGGAAGTATACTTGGTCATCAGAATGAGGTGGACTATGAAAGTTCTAACCATTGGGCAGTGGAGCTGAGACTTTCTGCAGAAGGACAGTAGTAGAGCCTTAGATCAATCCTGTGACACCAGAAGATTTTGCATCCCTGAAAGGTGATAAGAATCTACTCTGGACAACAGGAGGAGGCAATGGGTTTTGAAGATGTGGGTTTGAGGTGAAATTGGAACACATAAATTGAATTACTTCACAGCTAGGGAGGCTGGAATTCAGTGAGAAAGCCCTAAGCTGTAGTTTTTTGGAATTAGACTGGGTGTAATAGATGATGACAAAACCATAGACTAAGGAGTCCCTAAGGAAGATATAATCCTTTAATCTTACTTATTGTCTTCTCCCAATGTTAGTTCAACTGAAACTTGGGGGAGTTTGGAAGAAATAAAGATATTCTAGCCTTAATTCTTTCCTGCAGCACTTGGTTTTCCTCTGTGTGCTTCAGGATTAAGCAATATTTATAGACATCCCTCTGTTATCTTGTTTTGCATCTATTAAATAGAGCCATAATATGCAATTCTCTTTATCTTAGAATATTTTCCTTCAATTTTACATAGTTAAAATATTGGATTTGTGGCATTTTATTTTTTGATTCCTCAATGACAAAGGGGTCATCATTAATACCTAATGTCACAAGATTCAGAAAACACAAATTTTGGAAATTTCCTCCTCAAGTCTGCTTTCCTTGAGTAATTATTTGTTTAATGGCTTTTCCTGTAGTGTGTCTAAGTTCCATTAGGGTAATGATGATGCCAATAGTTTTCACAGCTGTACCTCCAGGGCCCCTCACAGTTCCTGACAAATCAGAATCCCAGACTGTAGAAGGCCTATGGGAACTCACCTTATGAGTGATGCTCTGCTAATAAAATTTGCAGCAAAACAAAGTAAAAAAATGTAAATTATTTATTCTCAGATGGGAAGTAATTTCACACTTATTATTTTTGAATGTCATAAAATGAGTCCGTGGCTTTGAATTTACAACACTCACATCCATATAGTGGCTGAGAAGAAGCCAAATTAAAATAGCATTTATTGGGTGGCTTATCTGGCTCAGTTTTCAAAGCTGTTTAAGTGTTTGTTCAATTAAACCTCCAAAGAGCACTTGATGGAATGTGTGATTACCCAATAGTGCAAATGGGAAAATTCTGTAGTCCAGATAGAAGAAATTACTTTCCAAGTTGACAAAACATTAGAACTTGATGTTCCGTTTCTGTGTTCAGAATCCTTTCTAAACAACAGGATGCATCTACCTTTCCAAACTGGGGAGCAAATGATTTACTCAGGAAGATAACAGGGTGTTTTCAAAATATTTCATATAAGTATGGAGCCCAAAATTACAAGTATGGAGCTCAAAAATTGGATGAAAGCCACCACCTGTCTCATATTTTAGGTGACATAAGTTCTTTCTGGAAGTTTTCAGTGGGTTTATTTACAGGCATTTATTAAAATTAAACATTAAAAGACAAATTAATTGAGGTAAATAAAAATGTGCCTATGCTAGCACTATTAATAACAATAAAAATTGGCATCAATCTAATTGAGCAACAATTAAAGAATATTAGTATAATTAAAATCTATATAAGTGATGAAATTTGAGACCAGACATCTAAATTCATATTCAATATAATTATATTTAGAGATCAAGAAAATGTAATAGTGCATTTCTAAGTGAAAACATAATATATATTATAAAAGTTGAATATTATAATAAAACATATATGTACATGTGTGATTATGTATATATATTAAAACTAGAAGAATATAATTATATATATATTTATATATATATTTAATAGGTACCTCTGAGCTGTGAGATTTTACACCTTTTAATTTTATTTGAATATTTTTTGTTTTGTATATTTCTATTTCATTTTGTATGTTTCTGTTTTTTTTATATTTCTATTTAGCCATTTCTATTGGTATGTTTCTACTTGCTCCACCTCCCTCCCTTTTGTGTATATTTCTATTTTATAAATTTTCTAAGTGAGCATATATTTTCTTTGTATAAAAAGAATAGCTTTTTACAGAAGGAATGGTAGAGGCCAGAAGTTCAGATAACAGGAGGAACTTAGCTACAATAACATATCTTCCCTTTTAAAATGGCAAAGGCTCTGGGTTACTACAGGCACAAGGCTGGATCTACTGCAAATGGTATCCAAGGATGTCAATCTGTCACTGCAACCTCCTGTACCAGCCTTCTCTTTCTTAGATGTTTCCACACGTTTTTTCATTCTGGTCCTAATACTGGTCCTGGTCCTGATACTAATTATTGTTGTGAAACATGTTATATTCTTTCTGCTTGCTCTCTCCTACTGTGGTATGTTTTCTCACATGACTGACTCTCTTGAATTGCCTGCTAACGGCTGCCCTTTCCAGTGATCTGTTCTAACCCCTCTCAGGTCTTCCCCTGCTGAGGTTTGATGCAATCTGAAAGATGGATCTCCAGGGCCTGCTCAGTCCAGCACACCATGCCTCAGTGACTTTTCTCTCCTACGCAGCAGTTACTCTATTTCCTCCTGGGGCCCTAGTACATGCTTCTTAAAATGAGCACATTATATTCCTCTTCCTTTTCTCTTCTTTCTGAGGTGGGTCAGCTGTGGCATGAGGGATGGAGAGAGTGGGCCTCTGTGTTTTGCTTTAGCTTTCTGGCGGCAGCTGAACTTCTATTGTTCCTGTTCCACTTCTGGAGGAACCCAGGGAAAATATCAGGATGAGATGGGGGTGTGTTTAGCCAAACATGGTGTCCCAGATTGTGTCAGGAGTAGGCACGGTAGGCAACCTTGCATAGTGTGCAAAGAACTTCAGTCATCCTGAGAGTAGAATACTCTGGCTACATTTTAATGTCTTAAGTAACACCTGTCACATCATAGCGTATCAGCAGAGTTTATATAAATTATCCATTTATACGTGTTGCAGACAGAGATAAAAGCCTAGAGAACATATGGAAAGACCAGGCTACTTTTGTAGAATTAGGAATGGAGGAACAGTTAAATGTGGCCCTTGGTCAGACCCCGGAAACTGCAGATACTATTCTCTGGGGTCAGAAATGTTGCTACAAGGAAAGTCCATCCCGAGGGAGTATTTCCTCACTGACTTTTCCCATTCTATGTCTGGATTAAAATAGCTGTGGGACCCCAGTGAGATGGCAGAGAATGATTTTTCTCCCTGTGAATGTCCTCAAAGAGTCTAGGATTCAATGTCAGATAGCCAAGCCAATGTCTCAGTATAGCCAAGAATGCCTGAATCATCAGAAATTTTTGTCTTAATCCAAAGAGATATTCTTTGCTTGATGAGCAAATACAGACCTACTCCATTTATTGAGAAGTTCATGTTGTCCAGAGACCTCAATAGCCCCATCTTTTTTTTTGCATCCCCTCAAAAAATAAATTTAGGTGAAGTTTTAGGTAAGGAGTTGCTTCTTCATGACATGTAAAATGTTTTTCCACTAAAATAATACAATTACGCCCATAGAGTAACCTATGATTTACCTCTGAGTATTCAAAGATCTGTTACTGAGCCCTATACTTTTAATCAAGATAGTTATTCAGTTTAAATTTTTAAACATTTGTTTCTGAGGAAGAATGGAATAGGCTTTCCAAATACATGGTACTGAGGATACAATGGGCAGGGTGGAGATGGCTCTTTATTGTAAAAGTCATCTTAAATCCTGATTGTCTCACTTCAGTAATTGTATTAGAGGGAAACAACCTGAGACAATATCTCGGAGCATCATTCCAAGGACATACCAGGAGGAAAAATGACCAGATCTTTCCCAGTATTCTCACTTTTGTCCTTTGTCTTGATACATTTGGTGTTATCTTCTGGTGAGTAATTTAGCTGGCCTTGGCCAGAAGTTGAAATTGATTTGTGGGATTTTACATTGTAATCTGAGAGGGAATGCTTTGAAATTGTTCTTTAACTGGAATTTATATATATATACACACACACACATACAAATTATCCACTGACATGTGTTGCAGTGTATATATATTTATATATATATTTATTCAGAGTATATATACATATGTATTTATATATACACTCAGAGTATATGACAAAATGAAGGTCTCTGCCCATTGAATCAGTCTTGTAGACTCTCTCTCTCTCTATATATATATGCACACACACACATACATATATATACACACACACATATATATACACAGCATATTCAGAGTATATGTCTACACATACTCAGAGTGTGTGTGTGTATATATATATATATATAGAGAGAGAGAGAGAGAGCGAGTCTAAAAGACTCTGATTCAATGGGAAGAGACCTTTGTTTTGTTATCTTTTGCATGCAGATTATGAGATTTAACTCATGAAGGGAAGGATGCTTGGGTAACTCACTGAGGTAACATGTAAAAGTGACTAACAATATAATATGCATACATCAGAGCACATCTTGAAAATTTAGAGTGTTTGAAAATGATTTGCTGTATATTTGACTGGACCATTATCCTTTATGTTCTCTTCTAGAGGAGAAATCATGTAGGGAGTCATACAGAGGCCTAGCCTCAAGGGCTGCAGAGCTTGCTTTTTCACATATTTACCAAGAATTCCTGAGTATTACCCAGGTGTCTTTTCACTCCTGAAAAATATGAGGATTGGGCCAAAAGATTACTTTAAAGTTACAGCATTGCTTGTTTCTTTCATACATAACCAGCTCTAAATCCTCTCAAGTCCAAACTAATCAGAAAAATCATTTAGTACTTTGGACTGCCAGCCTTTATGAAACAGTGACACATCTATATAGTCTCCTACTGATATCAATTAGGAGTAAAAGAATTATTTCACATTTTAAAAAATGAATGAGTACATGTATAAATGAAATAATGTTTTCCATTCCTGCAAGCTTCCTTGATAATAAATTAGAACTCTTTCATTCTGCCGACAGATTAAGCTATGATTTAACAGGAATTAAATTCTGTAACTATTTTCATATATTCTCTAGTTTCAGGCCCTAGACACTGGTGGCCACCACATGGAATTATTAAGGTAATCTTCCATTAAATTTCCCCCCAGGACTGACATTATAATATGAGGTCTTTTTTTTTGGAATTGTTACTGTGGAAACTTAATGCATCAGGGTCACCCGTAATAGTCTTTAAGGCCTGTTTGTATGAGGGTGGTGGATACACTGCTGAAACAGCCTGGAATCAAGACAACATTCAGTCATACATATACCAGAGAACCCTCTGTAGTGCCCGAAAAATGTAGAGTATTGGCAATTGCTGGGAGCACGACAGGTTCTTAAGAGCCTATGGACTTGGGTATAACATGGTCCTGGCTCTCAAGGAGCTCACAGTTTGATGGAAAGAATGACTTAAAAGAATGCTCCTGGCCCCGCGCGGTGGCTCAAGCCTGTAATCTCAGCACTTTGGGAGGCCGAGACGGGCGGATCACGAGGTCAGGAGATCAAGACCATTCTGGCGAACACGGTGAAACCCCGTCTCTACTAAAAAATACAAAAAAAACTAGCCGGGCGAGGTGGCGGGCGCCTGTAGTCCCAGCTACTCGGGAGGTTGAGGCAGGAGAATGGCGTAAACCCGGGAGGTGGAGCTTGCAGTGAGCCGAGATCTGGCCACTGCACTCCAGCCTGGGCAACAGAGCAAGACTCCATCTCAAAAAAAAAACAAAAAACAAAAAACAAAAAACAAAAAACAAAAAAGAATGCTCCTAAATGTCTTGAGATGTACAGAGAATGCTTATGCAACTTGTGAATGCAGAAGGCAACTTCTGGATATGGATGGAAGAAAATGTGAAGAAACAGTAGATATCTTAACAGAGCCTCAAACTATGTTTGCAACTTGGATGAGGGCAAAATGGAGACACCTTTTGATGTCATCGATATTTGATAAGTGAGGGAAAAGATGAATGAGGGATTAAACTTTTCATTTTGATTCATATTTGCATCACTGTATTCCTTCCCTTTAGAGATATTAGCACCTTAAGCTTTTGTCTAATTCGTAAATTTTAAATTTTATTTCTTCTTTGTAAAAAAGTCAGTCATGAGTTGACTGTTGAGAAAGATATTTTGAGGGCAGCTCTACCTTCAACAGACCTGGGGATCAGAATGTGAAGCTTGTCAGAGGCTACTGCCCCAGGAAAAGGATCTGCAGAATTTGTCCAGGATTTATACTCTGGTCTCATAAAGTTCAGTTCTGGAATTTTCTTTTCCAGAAGTTTACCTGCAGGATGAGTTCGCCTCATGCCCATAAATCCATAAACAATAATAAAGGCAATCACTTTTACTTATTTTCTTTAAAAAATATTTATTAATCACCTGTGCTGTGCCCTAAGATACACTATTGAGGAAAGCAGTTATATTCTTTTTCCTCATGAACCTTGCAGATAGCCAAAAAGGGAAGAAACCAGCTATGATTTATGGTAAATTTTATAAATACAAGAAATAAAATGGTATGATAGAAAATATCTGTTGAGCATAGAGATAATTGCTATAAACAATGGGTTCAGGCAAGGTTTCTCTGTCATGTGGATATCTAAGGTGAGACTTGAAGGATAAAAAGGAGCCACCCAAGTGGAAAGTAGGGAGAAAGACCTTACCTACCTGGGTCACTAATTGAAGCCCTGTGTGACTGGAGCACAGACAGAATCCCACAAGGGTGGGATTCTCACCTGAAGAATGCATATCTTCCTCCAAAGAGAGAGAGAAAAAAGAAACTGTCTTTATAGACAACAATAGAAACTGTTCTTCCTCTTGTCTTTGATAAACTGTATATTCCTTCAGATTCAACTATTTTACATCTCATTTATGCATTTGGCAAATGTTCATATAGCAATGACTAATGCCAATATATGTGCTGGGCACATAATGACTAGCCTAATCAGACACAAATCTTTCCCTTCTGGGCTTATAGTCCTTCGGGGGTGTGGGATTAGTTAAATAATTACACAAATGCTTTGTTACAAACTGATTAAAAGTATAAAAACAAATAACAGAGAGTTGTGACTGTATTTTAATAAATAGTTCTGAGAAAGTGGGTTATAACCTGAGCTCTAAAGATAGACAGAGTTTAGGTTGAGAAAAAATATATTTGGTGGGGTGGTCATGACACTTCAGAAGACCCTGAGGGGAGGGAAAGATAAAGAATTTATATATATATAAAAACTAACTAACAAACTTACTAAAAGGACAGAAAGCAAGGTAGTATCAGGTAAGGGCAGAAGATTTGGGAGGTTCCAGGTCACACAGGGACTTTTAGCTCATAATAAGAAATACTTTTTTATAATATGCAATGAGGTTCAACGAAAGACCTTAATCAAGGAAATAAAATTATTCAATAGAAGTTTAAAATGTGAAACTTCAGGAAATGAGGAATAAAGGAAATGGAGGGATTAGTCGGGTAACGATGGTGGCCTGGTCATGATGGTGGTGTTGGATAAAAAGAAGGAAGAGGAATTTCTAAGTTAAAATATGACCCCTTCTTTCCAAATTCCTAGCCAAAATTTTCTCCTACTTTGTGTGTGGGGTATTTTATCTGTACCAATCTTATGACACTTATGGAGCCCCTGAGAACACTAGCCTCAAGCTTCATAATCCCAGAGTCACTACTTCAATTCATCACCAGCACCGGCATTGTCCAGAGAAGAACTTCCGATGAAAACAAACATCCCTGAGTCCAGTTCCCTGAGGAGACATGTCCCTTTCTTTGTTTTTGACTTTTTCTACAGTGTCAGGGCAATAAGTATTTTAAATTAAGACACGTGCATTCTTCCATTATTGATCTTCAGTTTTCTCTGCTGAGCTGTCATGGAAAATCTCTAACAATCTTTCCAGATCTAATAGTTGGGACATAAAGAAGATTGAGAGAGAAGCCCCAGATAAATCATCTGTTTATCCACTCTTCTTCTTCTTCTTCTTTTTTTTAAACCATAGCATAGTTGGCCATTGTTCTCCTTTACTGAGAAGGTCCTGACAACTAGGGCATCATATTGTTACCAAATGGGATATATATAGGTTCTAGTTGGCTTTGTGGAGATGGGAAAGTGAGAGCTTTTGTGAGAGTGGAATATTGTCCTATGCTTAGATTTTTTTTTTTTTTTTTTTTTTAGATGGGGTCTCACTGTGTAGCCTAGGCCGGAGTGGAATGGTGCCAACATTGCTCACTGCAGTCAAGTGATCTTCCTGCCCCATCCTTCTGAGAAGCTGGGACTACAGGCATGCACCACCATGCCTGGCTAATTTAAAAAAAATTTTTTTTGGAGAGACAGGGTATTGCTCTGTTGCCTAAGCTGATCTTGAACTCCTGGGCTCAAGCAATCCTCCCACCTCCGTCTCCCAAAGTGTTGGAATGAAGGCATGAGTCACCATGCCTAGATTATGCTTAGATTTTCCTAGTAAAGTTCAAAGGTGACCTACCTGTCTAAGTGGGGTTCTAACTGGATAAATCTTTTCAACTCAATTTCAGGTGAAATGTCCATATGAGAAAGTAAACTTGAGTTGGTACAATGGAACAGTCAACCCCTGCCCTGGCTTATATCAACCCATCTGTGGTACCAATTTTATAACCTATGATAATCACTGCATCCTGTGTGTTGCGAGCTTGTGAGTACTATTTGGGGAAAAGACGGGAACTATAAATATGCTTGTCCATTAAAATTACCATCTACCGTTCCTATCAAGTACATCAACCTTGAAGCCAGGAATTTGCTCCAGTTCACACAGATAATAATCATCCCCACTCAGAAAAGCACATAGTAATTGAAAGTCCACTGGATTAGAAAGTAGACTCATTGTACCAAATGACATTCCTCAGGTCCATTCTGGTATCTGAGCCCTTACATTCCCATATACCAATTGATTGCCTTCCACTTGAGAAACTCTCAAATATGCTTTCGGGTCCTGAATTGTTTTTTATTTTAAGACAAATTGTAATTTTGCTTTCTCTTAAATATCTTCACCCTCTTATGTGTTTGAAACTCTGAACTACAATGATGAGTTAATTGCAAAGTTTGGATCTTTTATCTGAGACAGTGTTTAGATTTTTGGATTTATGTGACATAAATCAGTGATTAGATACTGAAATCTTACAATACAATGCTTTCAGCTTTGATTCCTATATGAGTGACTGCATTTCACAGAGAGAAAAATTTTCACCATGGCATCAGATTGGAGCCCTCAGCCCAATCATTTTTTAAATTTTGTGCAAGGAAAAATGACAGGACTGTGCAAAGCTCAGGTCATCCCCATTAGTGAGTAATTCAGCCAAAGTGTAAGAGTATTAACAGAATAGTTGAGAATTGATATGTCTCACACATCACAAACTCAGACTTGATTGCACAGCTTAATTTCAAAAAGAGTGTAGCATATGTCATATCTCCAGTGGCATCTTAGAATCATGGAATGATAACTAAGTAAGAAATCCAATAATTTTGTCTTTTGTCATTAGTCAATTCCCTTTATACTCTAGATCTTAGTTTTTCCAAATATAAAACCAGGTTTTAGATAAGATAATTTTAAAGGTATTTTTGTAGTTCTGACATTGTATTACTTAATGAAATGTTTGTTCTGATACTTCCTTTAGGAAATCTCATGGAAGAATCAGGTTTTACCATGATGGAAAATGTTAGCTGCATGGCCTTGAATGTGGAAGATATCTTCTTTTTTTCCCTCCATGTCTCCAATCTCCCCCTTGCACTTTTTACATCTCCTTGCATTTGTTCTTGACAACAAAGAGCTATCACTATTGAGCTTGTAGCAGATTGTTTAAAGTTCCTTCCATGGACCTCTCCCCTCACTGATTGATTGCCTTCCATAGTCTCCCTAATAAATAAACTTTTATGAAAGTTTGATTTGACTTGGGTGTCAGAGCTAGGTCTAAAAATCTCAGAAGTAGAAGAAATTCAGAATTTGAGTCATGGGTCAAAGGCAAATATTGAGATTAATCATCTCTCTAATGCTGATAACACTGAATTAGTCTATGTCAAGCCTCCGGATTGTCTTCCAAAGAACGTGGCAGAAATTTCTTCCATGTTCCTTTGGCATTTTAAAAAAAAACAAAAAAACAAGTAATGGAACTACAGAACATTGTATTCTGCTTGTAGGATTCCTGTTGCCTAACTTCTGCAAACTCATCATTAAACATCCTCCCTTTTGGACTCAGCCTTGAGACAGAAGTATTTACACATGTGCAGCTTTGATCAACAGGGCCCAACATTCTCACTAATCCATTTTGCCTAGAAGAACACCTACATTGTTGGTATCTGTAAATGTCCCATTGGTCATTAGCCTTTTTCTTAAATTCTCTGGACACATCTTAACCCCTAAAGCATATAGGGACACCTTTTTCTCTGTTACACTTCATATGTATTTTTTACTTCTATATGTACAGCAGATGAATAATACGCACTAATATGCTCTCTTCCCTTCCGAACTTTGCTCCCTACTGGCTTGGGAAAGAGCAGCTATTCTTCCCCTCACTACCTTGCAGGGCTGTGGTCAGAGTGTGCACATGTTCTGTTAGATCTTTGATCTTACGCCCCATGCTGATCACATGGTGAATACATGGCTCCAGTGAGAAGGAAACAATCACTTTTCTTGTGTCATATTTAGAGTTAATATCTCTGGGAAAAACTGGATATTCTCTAGCTTTATAGCATGCCAATTTCCATTGCTCCAAGTCCTGGGCTATGCAAGAACACCAAGAACTTCAGGGATCCTGGGAGGATTGTTTTCTAACATTATTGCTGTATCTTTTTTGACAAATCTTTTCTTCTGCAATAATTAACTTGCTGTTAATGTCATCAAGCGAATTCTTAAAAATCTCAAATAGGCACTTTTAATAGCCTTGCATGAGATCTGAGCTCTGTTATCTCTAATCCTCTCTAATGACTCTCTCCTTGCTTTGGGTAGTTTCTTCACGCACAAGCACCAATTGTTAACCTTCTGATCCCTTTATCCAGCTCTTCTGTGCAGTAGTCCTGCAGATACCAGCCAGTTTAGTCTCTATTTCCTTTCAGCTCTATGTCCTCAACTCATAATTGCTTCATTGAGATTGCTCTTTCTGATTTCTAGAATCTCTTGCATTGCAAAAACCAAGGCCAACTATAGAGTTTAACTTATTTATTTTCCATCTGTTAGGGATCTGTCCTTCAGTGCCTGGTGTCCTAGTGTCATTGTTTTACGTGTTTTGTCTATTTTTGTTGTTTCAGGTAGGATAATATATCTTATCTGGTTTTTCTTGCATCATATTGTTTGAAAGTAGAAGTTGACTTTATCTTTTAGCATGTCATTGTACTTATTTTTTATACTTCTTTTTTCTATGATACCTCCTAAAGTCTAGACTAGAATACGTTGTCATTATTCTACTTTTTCTAAGAATTCCAATGGATGAGATTTGTGCTCTATAATGCTACAAATCTTTTTAGTGGATAAGAAAGCACTGACTTAAACTGTCAATGAATAACAGTAAAAAGATCAGTAAAAATAATATATTTTTCTGTCATTTGATAGTAGGCATTCCCAAAGAGATCAGCATACATCTAAATGCAAGATGGCCTCCTTTTCATGCAACCCCTAAGGATAATTTTCACAGGTCTCTTATGACTGCTAACGTAAAAGGAACGTTCCCCTTTTGTGGTCCTAGCTCTAACAGTCACTGCCTGTGCTCTCATTCTTTCTCTCTCTCTCTCTCCCTTTGTCTTTGGCAGGTGACTTCAAATTCCTCCCTCTGATTCCCTGTATATTTTATCCTTTGGTTATTGATTAGCCCTAGGTTTTAGTCATTGCCATCTTCCAGCCCACCCTGCTTCCTCTGCATGACAAACCCACTCACATCTGTATTACTCTGTTGCCTATATACGTATAACTCACTTACCCACGTCATGAGACTGTACCCACATTCTTAGCATCAGACACTGGACGTCTTTACACACACACACACACACACGCAATTTAATGAGTTTGGACATATGCATACAACCTTGAAAGCATCGTCACAATCAAGGCAGTAGACATATCTATCACCTCTAAAAATTTTCTTGTGACTCTTTGTTTTTATTACTGCTGCTGCTGTTGTTATTGTAAGAAAAAGTAACGAGACCTACCCTCAATCAATTTTTAAGTGCACAACACCGATTGTTAACTATGGGCACTATGTCATATACCAGATCCTCAGAACTTATTCTTATGTAATCAAAATTTTAAAACCATGAACAACAACTCCCCATTTCTCCCTCCCCCCAGTCCCCGGAAACTGTTATTTTATTCTCTGTTTCTATGAAATTTACTATTTTAGATTTTTATTTTACTTTAAGTTCTGGGATACACATGCATAATGTGCAGGTTTGTTACATAGGTATACATGTGTCATGGTGGTCTGCTGCACCTATCAAGCCATCATCTAGGTTTTAAGACCTGCATGCATTAGGTATTTGTCCTAATGCTCTCCCTCCCCTTGCCCCTCACCCCGCAACTGCCCCAGTGTGTGTTGTTCCTCTCCCTGTGTACACATGTACTCATTGTTCAACTCCCACTTATGAGTGAGAACACGTGGTGCTTGACTTTCTGTTTCTGTGTTAGTTTGCTGAAGATGATGGCTTCCAGCTTCATCCATGTCCCTTCAAATGGCAGATTGAATTCATTTTTATGGCTGCATAATATTCCATGGTATATGTGTCCCACATTTTCTTTATCCAGTCTATCACTGATGGGCATTTGAGCTCATTCCAAGTCTTTACTATTGTGAATATTGCTGCAATAAACATACATGTGCATGTGTCTTTATGGCAGAATGATTTATAGTCCTTTGGGTATATACCCAGTAATGGGATTGCTGGGTCAAATGATATTTCTGGTTCTAGATACTTGAGGAATCACTACACCGTCTTCCACAATGGTTGAACTAATTTACATTCCCACCGACAGTGTAAAAGAGTTTCTATTTCTCCACAGCCTCACCAGCATCTATTGTTTCCTGACTTTTTAATAATCACCATTCTGATTGGCATAAGATGGTATTTCACTGTGGTTTAGAATTGTATTTCTCTAATGATCAGTGCTCATGAGATTTTTTCATGTTTGTTGGCCTCATAAATGTCTTCTTTGAGGAGCAGACACTGGACATCTTAATTTCACTGGCTCTTGTGGAATCTTGAAAGTCAATTTATCTAATATGGATCCTATGTTTTTCTAAATTTGCTTCTACACATGTTTTGATGCAATGAAAATTAATGCTCTTATTCTCTCTAAGCCCCTTTTCACTCAAACTCAATTTTAATATACTGTAAATACATATTCCTTATGTTAGCTTACATATTGATCAAACCCATAAACATTTATTTAATTAAAGTCATCTTGTTTTAATATTATTTTACTATTCGTCTTAACTGTTATCTCAGGTTCCATTCTATTCTTCTGACAGTAATTTTCCATTTAAATATTACCTGTTAAAAATCACTATCCTTGGTTAGTTATAACAGAAATAAACATCTTAGTATGACATACAAGACACTTTATTTCATCTGCAAAAGACACTCTCTAAGCCCAAGTTCGACTGTGATGAACTCTTGTTAGGACTTGTAGCAAACCCTATTTGCTCATAAGGTGGCAGTAAAGCATTGCTCTTTAGACCAACAACTTTGACAATACTCTTGGTCAACTTGTCATATAACAGTATGATTTTGGGAAAACTGCTAGATCTCTATAAGCTGCAGATTTCTCATCATCTAATGTGATAATATCCTTCTCCCCAGGAAGATGAAACCTCCTAACATAATCCAGCCTTGACGTTTATTCAGGTTCCACATTGGATGAGAGTACTGGGAAATGTTTCTAACTAATGGAATATTTGCAACTAATGAATGGACTAAATATTACTCTTCTAATCCTATGGAGTTTTTTTTTTTTCTTTCTGATTAGATTATTTTTACCCTGAGAAAGTTAATTCAGAGAGACAGACTTGTGTAAACTGTTTTCCATGTATTTTCCGAGCAAAAATTTGGAATGAGTTAGATATGGGTCTATGTAGGCTGCCAGAAAGTCATTATTATTTAAAATAACACAAAAACAAAGAGACAAATGTATACCACAGTTAATTTTCTTTAATTTAAAATTTATTGATTAATTATTATTGTTATTTTCAACAAATCATAATTGTGTACACTTTCGGGGTATAATGTGATGTTTTGTTATATGTATAGAAAGTGGAATGATTAAATCCGTCTAATTCACATATCCATCACTTCACTTATTTTTTTGTGGTATGACGTTGCAAATTTACTTTCTTAGCTATTTTTAAATAGCTAACATGTTTTTATTAAGTATAGTCATCCTTCTGTGCAGTAAATTTTATAAGCCTATTATTTTGTGTAACCGAAACTTTGTACAATTTGATAAACACCTCCTCATTCCTTCCTCCCCACTCCTACTTCTAGCTTCTGGTAACCAGCATACTACTCTCTACTTCTACTTCTAAGAACTTGACCTTTTAACATTCTGCACTTAAGTGTGAGTATGTGGTGAAAGTGGGCATCTCTGTCCTTTTCCCTATCTCAGAGGAAAAGCTTTCAGCTTTTCACCATTAAGTATGATGTTAGCTGTGGGCTTGGCATATATGCCATAACTGTGTTTAGGTACATTTCTTCTTTTTTTTTATTTATTTATTTTTTTTATTTTTTTGAGACGGAGTCTCGCTGTGTCTCCCAGGGTGGAGTGTGGTGGCCGGATCTCAGCTCACTGCAAGCTCCGCCTCCCGGGTTTTTACGCCATTCTCCTGCCTCAGCCTCCCGAGTAGTCGGGATACAGGCGCCCGCCACCTCGCCCGGCTAGTTTTTTTTTTTTTTTGTATTTTTTAGTAGAGACGGGGTTTCAACGTGTTAGCCAGGATGGTCTCGATCTCCTGACCTCGTGATCCGCCCGTCTCGGCCTCCCAAAGTGCTGGAATTACAGGCTTGAGCCACCGCGCCCGGCCCTAGGTACATTTCTTCTATGCATAACTGTATTTAGGAACGGTTTTTGTTTTTGTTTTTGTTTTGTTTTTTTGTACCTGGCTTATTTCACTTAACATAATGCTCTCCAATTCTGTACATATTGCTGCAAAAGACAGAGTTTCTTTCTTTTTAAAAGATGAATAGTATTCCATTGTGTATCACACTTGGAAATATATCACATTTTCTTCATGCATTCATTTGTTGATGGACATATAGATTGTTTACATATGTTTTCTCTTTCAAACAATGCTGTAATGAATACAGCAGGCAGATACCTCTTCCACATGTTGACTTAAATTCCTTTGGCTATATACCCAGAGTGGGATTTCTGGATCACATGGTAGTTCTATTTTTAGTTTTTTGGGGAACCTCCATCCTGTTTTCCATAATGACTGTGCTAATTTACATTCCCACTAAGAGCGTACAAAGGTTCTGTTTTCTTCACCTCCTTGCCAGCACTTCTTATCTTTCATTGTTAAAATAGCCATTCTAACAGGTGTGAAGTCGTATCTTATTCTGGTTTTAATTCGCATTTCCCTAATTATTAGTGATGTAGAGCATTTAAAAATAAACGGGTTTGCAATTTGTATGCCTTCTTTTGAGAAATGTCTGTTCAGGTCCTGTGCCAATTTTTAGTTACATTATTTGTTTTCTTGCTATTTAGTTGCTTGAATTCCTTATGTATTTTGGAATACTAACCCTTTGTTAGACGCATGGTTTGTAATTTTTTTTTTTTTCCACTCTGTGGGCTGTATCTTTACTCTATTGTTTCTTTGGCCGTGCAGAAACTTTCAGAATTGATGCAATCTCATTTGTGTTAATACGTTTGCTTTGTCGCCTTTGTTTAGAGTTCAGATAAAAAAAAACATTGCTCATACCAATGTTATAAAGCTCTTCCCTTGTTTCCTTCTAGTTTTACAGTTTCAATACTTACATATAAATCTTTAATTCATTTTGAGTTCATTTTTATATATAGTATGAGATAAGAATCCAATTTTATTTTTCTTCATGCAGATACTCCATTTTCCCAGCACCATTTATTGAAGAGACTCTCCTTTTCCTTTCCTCATTGTGTATTTTTAACTTTTATTTCAAAAATCAATTAGATAAAAATCTGTGGGTTTATTTTTGATCTGTCTATTTTGTTCCATTGGTGGATATATCTGTTTTTATGCCAGTTCCATGCTGTCTTTATAGCATGGTGCTGGCATAAAATAACTTTATAATACGTTTTGAAGTCAGGTAGCGTGATGCCTCCAGCTTCATTCTTTTTGCTTAGTATTGCTTTGGCTTTTCACGGCCTTTTGTGGCTCCATACGAGTTTAAGAGTTGTTTTCTCTATTTCTATATAAAAAGACTGAACTTTTTATATTGAATGTGTAGATCATTTTGGGTTGTATAAACATTTTCACAATATCAATTCTTCCAATCCATGAACACAAGTATTTCTCTATTTATTTTTTCTTCAATTTCTTTCATCAGTGTTTTATAGTTTTCTGTATCTAAATCTTTCACCTCCTTGATTGAATTTACACCTAAGTGTTTTCTTTTTTGGTTGCTATTGTAGTTGGGTTTAAAATTTTTTTGGATAGTTCATTATTAGTTTATAAATACTAATTTTTGTATGTTGATTTTGTATGCTGCAACTCTACTAAATTTATTTTTCCTAGCAGCTTTCTTTGTGGCATCTTTACGGTTTTCTGTATATAGGATCATACTGTCCATACACAGAGACAATTTCAGTTTTTCATTTCCAAAATTTTTCATTTAATTTCAACAAATAAAATGATTTTTGTTCTATGATAACTTTGTGTTCATTTTATGTGTGTATGTGTGTATTATGTGAAAACATTTTTTTTGTGTGTGTGTGACAATAATAGCTAAAATCTACTAATTTAGCATGAATCCCAACGTAGTAATGGGTGATTTTATTACCCATAGTTCTCATGTTGTATATTAGATCTCTAGACTTATTTATCCTACATACATATGGGCTATTTTTAAAAACTATTTTGACCTACATCTCTGTATTTTCATACCATTCCCCCACCAACCTTATCCCTGATAAACACTGTTTTGTTTTCTTTTTCTGTATATTTGAATTATTTTGAGATTCACATATAAATGAGATCATGCAATACTTTTATTTTTGGGTCTGGCTTATTTCACTTAGCATAATGTCCTCCAGACTCATCCATTTTGTAGCAAATGGCAAGATTTCATTTGTTTTAAGGGCTGAATAATATTCTGTACATTTATACATACGCCAGTGATTTTAATCCATTCATCCATCAGTGAACACTTAGGTTATTCACATATCTTGGCTATTGTGAATAAGGTTGCAATGAACATGAAAGTGCAGATATCTTTACAAGGTCATGATTTCTTCCTATTTGGGTATATACCCAGAAGAGGGACTGCTGGGTTATATGGTAGTTCTATCTTTAATTTCTTTTGGAACTTCTGTACAGTTTTCCACAATAGCCTATTAAGCTACAGTCCCACCAACAATGTTTCAGGGCTCCCTTTTCTCCATACCCTTACCAAAACTTGTTACCTCTTGTATTTTTGAATATATATATATATATACACACACACACACACACACGTATATATTTGAGTTGGGATCTCACTCTGTCACCCAGGCTGAAGTGCAATGTGGTGGCACAATCATGGCTCATTGCAGCCTCCACCTCCTTGGGCTCAGGTGATCCTCCCATCTCAGCCTCCCCGGTAGTAGGGACTACAGGCGTGTGCTAACACATCTGCTAATTTTTGTATATTTTGTAGAGACGGGGTCTCACCATGTTGCCCAGTCTGGCTAGAAACCCTGGGCTCAAGCGATCGGCCAGCCTCAGCCTCCCAAATTGTTAAGATTATAGGCATGAGCCAATGCACATGGCCCCTTTATATATTTTGGATATTAATTTTTATCAGATATATGGTTTACAAGTACTTTCTTTTAATATGTAGGTTCCTTATTCATTTTATTGATTGTTTCCTTTGCTGTGCAGAAGCTTTTTACTTTGAGGTAGCCCAACTTGTATCATTTTTTTCTTTTTCCTTTTGGTATGATATCCAAAAAATCATTGCTAAGGCCAACGTTAAAGAACTTTTCCTCTATGTTTTATTCTAAGAGCTTTGGGGTTTCAGGCCTTATACTTAGAAGGTATTACAATACATCTCTCAAAAATAGAATGGATAATAAGGGTCAATAAATTGGATATCCTAGAGAAAATAATTTCTTAGAAAATACAGCCTACAAAGATTGAGTAAGAAAAAGCAGAAAGTCTGAAAAGTTCAATAACAAATAAGGAGACTGGAGTGGTAATTAAAACCTCCCAATGAAGATAAGCTCAGGACCAAACGGCTTTGTAGCTAAATTTTACCAAATAATAAAAAAGAATTAATACCAATCTTTCTTAAATTCTTCCCAAAATAGAACTAAGGGAATACTCCCAAACTCATTATATGAGTCCTTATATCACCAGCTTGATACCAAAGTCAAAGATACCACAAAAAAAAAAAAAAAAAAAGGCAAGCGATTCTCTGATGAACATTAATTCAAAAATTCTCAATAAAATATTGTCAAAAGGAATTCAACAACAAGGTGTGGTGGCTCACACCTGTAATCCCAGCACTTTGGGCGGCCGAGGCTGGCAGATCACGAGGTCAAGAGATCGAGACCAACCTGGCCAACATGGTGAAACCCCGTCTCTACTAAAACTACGAAAAGTAGCCAGGTGCAGTGGCAGGTGCCTGTAGTCCCAGCTACTCGGGAGGCTGAGGCAGGAGAATCGCTTGAACTCAGGAGGCGGAGGTTGCAGTGAGCCGAGATCATGCCACTGCACACCAACCTGGCGACAGAACGAGACTTCGTCTCAAAAAAAAAAAAAAAGTACATGATGACCAAATGGGATTTATCCTTGGCAAGCAAGCCTGGTTTAACCATACACAAATCAATCACTGTAATACGTCACATTAACAGAATAGAAGATTTAAAAACTTCTTTACCATCTCAATTGATGCAGATAAAGCATTTCACAAAGTTGAACATTGTTTATTGATTCAAAGCTCTCTATAGTTTAGGTATAGAAGGAAAGTTCCTCCACAATAAAAACCATTTTTGAGAAAACCACAGCTAATGTTATAATCAATGGGGAATAACTAAGCTTTTCCTCTAGGAACCAGTACCAGGCAAGGATGCCCACTCTCGTCACTTTGGTTCAAACTCATTACAGTACTGGAAATACTACAAAGAGCAAGCAGACTAGAACAAAAAATAAAAAGGCATACAGATCAAAGAATAAGGAAGTAAAGTTATTTCTAATGGCAAATTACAAGATTCTAAATGTAGAAACTCCCAAATACTCCACAAAAAAGCAGTTAGAATGAATCAATGAATTTAGTAAAATTACTAGATACAAAATTGACATGCAAAAATTAATTGCATATCTGTACACAAACCATAACCTATATGAAAAATTAATGAAGAGAACAATCCCATTTTCAAAAGCATAAAAAATACTTAGCAAGAAACTTAAGCAAAAATGTGAAAGATTATACACTGCAAACTACAAAACATTGATAAAAAAAGTGAAGACACAAATAAATAAAAAGATACCCCTTGCTCATGGATTAGAAGTATATTGTTAAAATGTTTGTGATACCCAAAACAATATACAGAATTAACACAATTTCTATAAAAATTCCAATGAAATTCTTTACAGAAATAGAAAAAAAAATCCTGAAATTTATCTGGAACCACAAAAGACATCGAATCGTCAAAATAATTCTGAGAAGGAAAAACAAAGAGGTGTCACACTTTCTTATTTAAAGTTATGTTACAAGGCTATAGTAATCAAAAGAGTGTATGGAACTGGCCTAAAAACAAAAACATTTCAATGGAGCAAAATAGGAAGCTCAGAATCAAAAGGTCATGAGAGGGAAAGGATAGTCTCTTTAATAGATGGGGCTGGAAAAACTGGATTTCCTCATGAAAAGAATAAGGTTGAACTCTTATCTTAGACCATACACAAAAATCAAATAAAAATGGGTATACTCAAGATTTGCTGCATTTTGTGATCTAATAGACATCCATACTATTTGTGTAAGACCTTTGAAATTAGGCTTCTGCAAACAATGATTTATGGTTTCTTCGTACTTAAAAATATTTCAGGTTCAGTATACCTTATATAAAATATTTGGGAGGAGAAGTGTTTGGGAATTTGGGTTTTGTTTATTGGATTTGGGAATATTTTCAGAAAACCCAGTGGTTGAGCATCCCTAATCCAAAAATCTGTTATCTGAAATGCTCCAATGAGCATTTTCTTTTGAGCTCCATGTTGGCGCTCAAAAAGCTGCAGATTTTAGAACATTTTGAATTTCAGTTTTTCAGATTATGCATGCTCAACCTGTGCTAAAGAAGATCATGCCATTTTAATGACTGGATAATATAGACATATAAACCTAATATAACTCTGAGGTGAAGTATGTCCCTTCCAATGTCACATTCATTAAGTAAAGAGACAAGGAAGAGATGCAGATTCAGTAGAGATCAAAAGAAATTTAGTTTGGGATATAATGAATTTTAGGAAAAACTGCGACCATCCAATGAAAAATGTGTATAACTTAGCAAAATAAAATGACCCTTCTTAACTTTTCTTTTTGAGGAAATTCCTGTATGACTAAAAGCAATAATAATAGAATATGTGTGTTGTAATGGTGGGGGCCTTGCTCAATTTCTTCAGCTGGCTGAACATTTTCTGGCAATGAGACAGGAATACATAAGACTATTAAGAAAATATAAATATGTCAAAGGTATACTTTTTGCATAATAATAACTTAGCTTCTATGATTACTCAATCTCCTCCTTTGTCAGTGTTCCAAAGGAAACTATGACTTGTTAGCATTATGACTAAGTTTTAGGAGAGGAAATTCCCATATTGCAAAGTTGCATCCTAAGCAGTCAAGCAGAAGTTTGTGTCTTTCTTTCTGTGAAACTGACTCTTACAGAATGGCCCTTGACTAAGGGGAGAAGTCATTACACTCTTTCCTGGGACTCTCTACTTCTCCTACCTAACACATTTATAATTATGTGGTTAAGTGACTACTTCTTTTGTCTTCGATATAAGAATGTAAATTCTAGGCAAGCTGATATTGTGTCAATTTAGTGCTTTTGGACTGATTCTAGGAAATAGTACTGTCTAATATCTGTATTAGCTATAGGTATATTATCTATATCTAATATCATGAGCCAGATATTCCACAATAAGAAGGATCAGCATTCTGATCCAGTTCTTCTGTTCACTTTCTGTACAACTTTTGAGAATTCATTTAATCTTGCTAAGCATCGGTTTACTCGTGGGTAAAATTAGACTGTATCTAATAAGCACCTCACAGAATTGTGATATTCAAAATGAGATAGCACAGTAAATGCACTTTTTAAAATGACATACTCATGTAAAGAAGGTGAGGAATAGCTTATTTTATAGAGAAAAAGATTTTAAAAATCAGTTTTTCTACTTTGCTTATTTTGCAAGTATTCCTGTATTCTGCAATATGATCTGAGGTTTGAGTTGCAATGCTTGTCTGAGATATTAAAGCTCAAATCTTGAGCCTTGACAACTAGAGCACTAAATCTGCTTTTTAAAAACTGTAAATAGTAAAACGACACAATTCAAACAGCAATCATTACAAAAAACTCCGTACTCTAATATCTCCTCGTACAAGAAGATGAAAAAGTATTAAAAAACCACATTACAAAAACCAATTTAAAAATTTTTAAAAAGCATAAAAAACATGTAAAAAATATAACAATTAAATGAAAAAAGTAAAGTGAAAGTTGTCAATATTAATAGGAAGTAAAGCTGAATACAAGCCAAAGAACATTACATTTATTTCTTTTGGCATCCTTATTCTCAGATAAGAAAGATTCCTTTGTGACTGAGAACACAGAAGCAATTCCAAAAGATCTACAACAGGTTCCCACCAGCACATCAGCATCCACACTGTACTCTTCTCTGTTACTGTGGAAGAGGTCTCCATGTCCCTAACAAAGACTAACCCTGAACATTTTCTTTTATTAAAAGAAGGAAGATGTCAAATCAATAATCTCAAGTTACATTCTGAGAAACTGGAAAAAATGAGGAAATAGTACCAAAATAAGCATAAAAAAGAAATCATAAATCACAAAGGGGGAAAAAAATTAAATAGAAAACAGAAAAGCAGTAGAAACAAATCAATCAAACCAAAAGGTAGTTCTTTGAGATTAATAAAACTGATAAAAGTCCAGTGACTAATCAGAAAAAAAAGACAGAAGACACAAATCACCAATAAGAAGAATGACAGAGGAAACAACCCTAAAGTTCTTACATAAATTAAAATAATAATAAGGAAAGATTATGAGAAAATTTGTATCAACTATTTTGTCAATTTAGTTGAAATGGAAGAATTCCTTTAAAGACATAAACTACCAAAATTCACTCAAGAAGGAATTAATTTATATAGTCCTACATCTTTTAAATTAATTGAATTTCTAGATAAAAATTTCTAGATAAGAAACTCATTGGCTCTGGTTCTATCACTGGTTAATTCTACCAAAAACTTAAAAGAAAAAAATACTGATTCTATACACATCACATGTAATATTAAAGAAAACAGAATACTTACTAAATTATTCTATAAAGTTGCCGTTAACCTACTAACAAATGCAAAAAAATGAAAAAGACATTGAAAGAATAAATAAGAAAAGCAACTACTGCAGATAAATATTCCTCATGAACAGAGAGGAATGTCCTAAACAGAATTTTAACAAATAGAATGCAACAATATATAATAAGGACAATTAATAATGAACAATTGGGGCTCAGGCAGAAATGCAATGTTGATTGACATTTAAAATTCAATCAATATAATTCAAGGTATTGACAAACTAGAAAAGAAAAACCAAGTAATTGCTAGTGAAAAACAAAAACACATTTGACTAAAATTCAACATAAATTTCTTGTTAATGTAAACAACAACAGCAATAACTCCGTGCAAATTACATACAGAAGGGAATTTTCTTAACTGGATAAAGGGCAGCTATAATAAACTTGTGGCAAACATCATAATTATGAAAACTCAAATGTTTTCCTCCTTTAAACAAGTACAAAACAAAGATTTCCCCTCTCACTACTTCTTTCCAATATTTTTCTGGAGGTTCCAGCCAGCACAGTAAGACAAGAGAGAGAGAAAAAAAGAAAGAACAGAACAAAACTTCAGATAAGAAAGTAAGAAATAATACTGTAACTTTCTTTATTTGAAGATGAAATGATGGTCTCTGTAGGAAATGTGATGCAATCCACAAAAAAGGATATTAGAACTAACAAGTGAGTTTAGCCAGGTTGGAATATATAGTAACAAAATACGTTAGAGGATATGGCAACAAAATACAAAATACATTGTATTTCATTTTACAGTTTTATTTTTAACCGACAATGACAATATATGTATTTATAGGGTATAATGTGATGTTTACATTGTGGAATGATTAAATCAAGCTAATTAACAAATCCATCATCTCACATATTTTTTTTTTGTTGTGAAAACATTTTAAAATCTACTCTTTTAGAAATTCTGGAATATGCAATGCATTATTAGTTATTACACTCACCATTTTGTGCAATAGCTCACTAAAGCTTATTCTTCTTCTCTTACTGAAACTTTGATCATGTTCCCTTTCCCCACCTAACTGCCTCCACCAGCCTCTTGTAATCACCATTCAACTTTCAGAACAAATCGTATTTCTATAAACTAAGAGCAAACAATCAGAAATTTAAATGAAAGCAATTCTAACAGCATTAAAAATATGAAATCTGTTGAGCTTGTAAATGTCCTATACATTAAAATTTTTTAAAAAACATGGTGAGGTAAATTAAAGGAAACTTAAATAAATAGAAAGACATACCTTGTTCATGGGTCAAAAAATCATTTTTGCTAAATATCAATTCTTCTCCAATTGATTTATATATTCAATGCAATTTTTACTAAAATTCTAGCAATGTTTTATGTAGAAATTGACAAGATTATTCTAAAGTTAATACGGAAATCTAAAAGTCCTAGAATAGTCAAAACGACTTTGAAAAGGAGAACAATGTTAAAACTAACCTTACCATTTTTCAGGACTAATTATAAAGCTATAGTTATCAAGACAGTATATCATTGGAGTCAAGATAGAAAAATCGATCAAAAGATCAGAATAGAAAGTCCAAAACTAGATCCATATACATATAAAAATGATTTTCTAAAACGATCTAAAGACAATTCAGTGGAAAAAAATGATTTTCAACAAGTGCTGCAGAAACAATTGAATGTACATAGACAAAAACAATGAACGTCAATTATAAAAACGTTAATTCAAAATGGATCCCTGAACTAAAATCAAAACTATATAACTTTAAAAATTATGATTTTACAGTAGGCAAAATTATTACATATGACACGAAAAATATCATCCATTAAAGAATAATTTGTAAATCAGACTTTATCAAAATTAAAAACTTCTGTTTTTTGAAAAAACTCTAATTGAGAAAAACAAGTTACAGGGTGGAGAAAGTATTTTCAAAGCACATATTTGATAAAGAAGAATTTATATAATGCTCTTGAAACTTAACCAGATATAAATGATTTTTATCATTTTTAAATGATTTGAAGTAGATACTCCATCAAAGAATATACATGAATGGAAAAATAATCCCTTGAAAATAACAGAGATGGATCTCAAAATAATTATTCTATGTGAAACAAGACAGACAAAAAGAACAAATCCTGCATAATTTCATTTATTTCAACTCTAAAAACAATGGAACGAATCTATAGTCACAGAAAGCAGATCAGTGTTTGCCTGGGGGTGATGGGACATGAAGAAACTTTTTGGGATGATGGATATGAATATTTTCTTGATGGTTGGTTTTATGGGTGTATACAAATGTCTAAATGTATCAAGTTGAACATTTTAAATATGTATGTTTTGTAGGTCAATTTTACCTCAACTTCTTAGTCTTTAAAGATTAAAAAAATTTTTAAAAGACCAGCTTCTCCTCCTTGGTCACACACTCTACTCCTACTTTCTCAAGAATGTTGTTTCAACAATTCTGTTGATGTCCAGCTTTCTCGCTTTTACTCTTTTTTCTGGACCTTTCCAGATGGCTTATATACATCTTGTTATTTCTTTCATTTAAAAATAAAACACAAAGAAAAAGAAATACTTCCTTGATTCTATGTCTTCCTTGATTTTTTCTTCATCATCTTATTGTCATTAGGCCAAAAATCCTCTAAAGCATAGTCTAATACACACTAACTCCAGTGTGTTCTACTCTATTTTTTCTAAAGTCTACTCTAATCAGGGTCCAACCCATGACTACATCAAAATTGTTATCATCAAAGTCAGAGATGCCTCTGTGTTGCAAAATCCAATGATCAGTTCTTGATCTTCATTTCATTTTACCTATCAACATTTCATATAATTAATCACTCTTTCATAAAACATCCCTCCTCCCACCTATGTGGCTTCCAACATAGCTTTCTTCTACACATTCTACCTCAGTCTCTATGCAAATTTCTCCTCACAGCCTGACCTCTAAATATTGGAGTGCTGCAGAGTTTCAGTCTTTCAACCCATTATGTATTTTACCTATATTTATTATCTTAGTGATCTTACCCTCTATCCAAATTTATGTCTTCAATCTGTATCTCTTCTTTGAAATCTAGATTCTTATATACAATATCCTACTCAGTATTTTTATCTGAATAGTTAATCAAAATATCTCACTTGTTCTGTTTCAAACTAAGCTCCTGACATTTCCTCTCCTATAAAATTCTGTCTCTCTCATTATACCTCAACTCACAAAATGGAAACTCCAGTTTTTTCATTTACTAAACCAAAAGCCCTGTAATCTTCTTGACTTCACTTTTTTCTCACACTCAACATCCATCAGCAAATTCTTTGACCCATATTCAAAATACACCCCCAAACTAATGACTTTTCAATGGCCTCCATTGTTAATTTCTTAGTGCAAACCACTGCTTTATCTCATTCAAATTATTACAATAATCTCCTAATTACCATCCTTGCTTCCATCATTTCAGTACAGATTCAATGTTCAACAGTGTGAATCAACAGTACATGTTCAGCCAGAATAATTCTGTCTAAATATAATTTTTATCGTGCCAACTCCTTCATCATAAATCTCCAGTGACCAAGCACAGATTGCTAGTCCTTTGATTAAGGCCCAGTACAGCTACTTGGGAGTTTTCAGTTCTGCCTTCTGGTGTTTTGGTTTTTCCCTCTGAGTCACCTTTTAGTTTTCCCTCTTAAAAAATGATCTGTATTTATAGTTGAGCAGTTTTCTTAGACTGCTTCCTGACTAAAGATCAAATTGCACAAAACACAGTCTCTTCATTTTTTCTGTCTGTCCCATTTAATCTTAGCTTGTTTAATATCTTCAAAAATGTGTTGTGTTCTTTATGAATTATTTGATATTACACTTTATTGAACAAAAGTCATAACTCAAATCTCCTTGAGATAAACTCACCTTAGCCTTTGGCTCCCTTTATGGTTTCTGTCAAACAATATCATTTACAGAGAGGGTCTATTGTTTCACACAGACAGTTTATGAGATATAACCTTGAGATATTCAGAAAGTCTATTGTCTAACACAAAGGACCTGTGAGGGACCATCTGAAAACTATCCAATGTTTAAAGGATTTGAGTTACATATTTGAATTTCTCTTTACCTCAAGATATTTTACTGGTAGCATCAGAATTTTATTTTGCTCTGAAATTCTCTGAGGATGACAATTATGTTTTCAAACCCAGAAAGTTCTAGATCCTTTATATTCCCCTAAATTCTACTTGGAGATAGAATTATTCTTTGATTAACCGATCTCTCTTTTTTGTACCTTTTAATGAAATCAGTTGGTACTTTCAGCATTTAACCTAGAAATACCCTTAGCAAGGTCTATTAGTTCATTAGATGTAATTTTTCCTAGTTTTCATATGATCTCGGGCCTCAGTTTTGCTAAACTTTTCATTGCTCAATAAAAAAGTCTCATTTCCTCTAGCTTCCAGTAACGTTTTCCCATTTTCCTCATTTTTAAGCTGTCATCAACAGCACCCTTGAGACTCACCAGGATACTGCTAAATAGTTTCCCAAGGATCTTCTAGCTCTAACAAAAAACTAGTCCTCATAACTATGCCACAGTATAGATTTTTATTATTGCCAAACACAACCTCCAAATACCAAACTTGGTACTACTCATGTGACACATTGCAAACCAGTCTTAAATTAGTGGCATAAAACAACAACCATTTTATTATACTCATGGATTCTGTAGGAACAGTGAGGAAGTGACAGGGGATAGTCTCTGCCCCATGGTGTGGAGCTTGATTGGAGACAATTCAAATGGTTGCAATGGCTCAAATGGCTGAAATCATTTGCACGTTGATCACCATCAGGGAATACCGAAGGTTGAGCTCAGCTGGGACTATTGGAACATGTACATGTAACACCCCTGTGTAACTTGGGCTTCTCATAGCATGGTAGCTACAGTCCAAAAAGGTGCATACCAAGGAGCATCCTGACAGCAGGGATTCCCAGACAGCCAGGTGCACCCTCTATGGCTATGTATGACCTACCTTCCCTTTTGACACAGTCTAGTGACTAACACAATCCCAAGCCTACCCAGATTCAGGGGCACTAACTATAGACCTCACTTCTCAATGAAAGGAATGTAATCAGTTTTGAGACTGTTTTAAAATTACTAGACTGTGATAAATTAAAAGTCAGATCACGTGCTGCCTGAGCCTGTCATTCTGGAGGAAAAGACTGGAAAGAGTCAGAATGAAAGTATATTTTGGCTTTTATTTTCTTATTTTAACATGATAGGATACAGAAAAGATCTTAGGCAGGTATTTGGAGACTTATAATTAGAAATTAAAGGGAATGTAGAGAATACTAAGAAATGTGATGCTGTAAAGGAAATTTTAAAACTGTTTTATTCTAGACACCCAAAAGGTAAGAAATGCTTTTAGTAACAAAAGCCATATGAATTTTCTGGGTTTAAAAAAGGTTTTCAGGTTTGTTGCCATGATCATATTAAGACTGTTGACTTCTTCTCACCTAAGCTTATAGTTTCAGATGGCCACAAACTAAACCACTACATTTAGAAACAGAGGTAGAAGATCAAAGAAAAAAAAAAGGTAAGCTTCAGAATTGTGGTTGGAAAGAACTTAGGACACTTTTGAAATAGTTACTGGTATATGGAAAAAAAAATAAAACAAATAGTTAAGAAACACTCTAAATGTTGAGGGATTTATATTGTCAAATAAACAACAAGCCAAGATTAAAGAACCTATGACCTTCAATAAATTTTTAAGACCCAGAAACTGGCCATAAAGAAGTAGCCTTTGAACATAGTACAGCCCCAAAAAGTAAATGTGGTTTTCAAACTTTATCTCAGTTTGGTTCTTGGTAGAAGTTCAAGAGCCTATCAGAGGGCATGGCAAGAAACTACCAAGAACAGCTGACAAGGGCATTATTTTCAATAACAGACTCAGAGTCTTATAAAAGGATATATGCCACTGCCAGACCAGGAGGTGTCAACCAGTCCAGGTAAGCAAGTTTTATCAGTGCTGTGTGTCAATGACATCTACATGTATCTCATTACATTTTTTTTTAAATGAGAGTTTAAATTATGTTATCCTGTTCATATTCTTCTCCTGTATAAAAAGCATGGGGGTAGGGGTGACGAGTTGATAGCATATAGGTCTCCATAAAGAGCTACTTTTGGAAACCCTGAACTTTCTGGTGGTTGCAATGACAGGATAAGACTTTAGATTGTGTCCTTTAAGGGGCAGGGTATGTCCCACATGTGAACAATAGGGTGTGCACAGTTTTTTATTGGTCACAGGGCCTAATTGTCTACAAAACTCATACTACAAAACTGTGATATAGAACATTGCTGGGAATTGGAAGTCTAATAAGGGAATCTATTTCTCTGTCCTTTTTGCATGTGGTGTTACTATATGCCTAATTCTCAGCAATGATGAACAAAAATGTTGTATTTCACTTTTAAGCCACCTTTAAAGAATCACAATATTTTATTCTTCTCACCACTTTGATGCAAATGAACAGGGCAAATTTGAGCCATGTATTGAAAATGGAAGAGCCAGAAATGAAAGGAGACTGGGTATCTCCACCACTGCCTGGAGGCAAACTGCCTGTGAATTAGGGACAATCATGTGGATGTTATACTATTGAGAAACAGACTTCTATCCTCTACAAATTGTTACACAAAGGGGCTATTTGTTGTATCAACTGGGATTACCCTAAGTAAAACATTTGTAGTAAAAGGCACAGTGCAAAATTGACCTGCATTAGGGTATGGAAATAATAGAGTTATTGGGTCGTGCTAGCTTTAGAAATTAAATCATGCAGGTATTGATAATTCCACCCAACATAGTTATTTTGCTTTTGTTACTTGTTTTAGTGGTTGTAAAGGATACTGGCATGGTAAACACTACTCTTACAGGCAATATTGTATTTGAAGTAATAAATAATTTATTAGCAGGGCATATACCCATGATATGCGACATGCTATATGCTATGAAAGTTAAAATGTTATACTTCATTTTAAGTCAAAATGAAGAGATTGGCCGGGGGCAGTGGCTCATGCCTGTAATCCCAGCACTTTCGGAGGCTGAGGCAGGTGGATCACCTGAGGTCAGGAGTTTCAGAACAGCCTGGACAACATGGCGAAATCCCCCATCTCTACTGAAAATACAAAAAAAAAAAAAAAAAAAAAATTAGCCAGACATGGTGGTGCGTGCCTGTAGTCCCAGCTACTCAAGAGGCTGAGGCAAGAGAATCGCTTGAACCCAGGCTGCGGAGGTTGGCAGTGAGCCGAGATCGCACCACTGCACTCCAGCCTGGGCGACAGAGCTAGACTCTGTCTCTATTAAATAAAAAAAGAAAAAAAAAGAAAGATATTTATTGATTCCTTCTTGGATAACTGCAGAACACATTTCACAGTAGGCTTCATTTTAGATTAGTCAGGAAAATTAAGTTAGATTCTGAGAGGTAGAGGTGGCAAAATACGCTTTAGCAGAGAAAATATTAATCGGCAAAAGTACTGTAAAGTAACCAGTGGTTTAAGTCTCTGATAACTGGAAGGGAAACTGGGAGATGGAGTAAGAAGAGAAGTATGCCATATTGCAGAAGAACTTTGAATCACAAGCTAAAGCTCTTTAATTTTATTGAGTAAGCTTAGTTAAACAACGGGAAGGCACACCCAGTTATTTTTCCTTGGGGTGGCTTGGCCAGGCCAGAGATAATAGGCTTGGGGGAGAATTTGTGTAGCAGATATAATGGGAATTTTTGAATTTAGAAATAAAAATATTGCAGAGGATTTTTATTCCCAAATTTGAGGGCAAACCTGATAACAATTTGTTTAAAGTAAATCACCTGATATGGGCATTACTGCTCCCTTGTTATTTTAAAAGACCTTTTGGCAAACTTTCCCTCTCATATTTCAGTGTCTTAGCAAACATTTAAGAGGCTTCCTCTGATGCTTATAATTAAACTTCAAAGGGAAGGGGAAAAACCAGACATGTAGTTGGGATGAAACTATTTCCTTTTTTTTTCTCTCATTGTTACCAATATGCAATTCTACCTGCTTATTTTCCATTGCATTTTCTAGAGGGTTGCATTGACATTTATTATGTTCTGATTAAGATAGTAGGGAAAGTCAGTATGTTAACAAGAATTTTTACTACTGTGTGATTTAGACCTAGCTCTCATTTCACTTTGGGCCACCGTACTTACTGAAAACATCATGATGTTGCATGACCTATTTTGTGCTTACTGGCCTCTTTTCAGTCTCCTTTTCAGCTATCTTTACCTGATATCCAGTGCTCTGGCCTCCTGAACTATTTGATGTTAATACAATCAACATTCTTCACACACTCATGTCTATCTTCATGAGTGGTAGTTTAATTTTCTTTCTGCATATGTGTCCCCTTCTTCAACATCCCACATTACTATTCTATCTACAAGCAGTCTTATTTTGCCACAGAACTCTTATTTAGCTTTCAAGATACCTGTGCAACTGTATCTTTTAAATGGGGCTTTCTCTGATGACATTGTGTTAGCAAAATTAATTGGGTCTTTATTTATGTATTCACAGCTCTTTGGGCACATTCTGTTTTCCAGGATGTTATCCCATTATGTTTGAATTATATTGTATGTATTGGACTTGCTAAACCATGAGCTTCTTGAGTACAGGGATAACACAATGTAAGTACTATATTCAAGGCATGTGCAAATTGGTATGAGAACATACAAGAATTAAAAACAAACAAACCTTTAGAAACCATTGAAAAACTGCCACAAAGAATAGCATAGAAAATTAGAAGGCAGTTCACATAAGAGAGCAAAAAGACTAACAAATAAAAAATGGCTAGGCATAGTGGCTAAGGTCTATAATTCCAGCACTTTGGGAGGCCAAGGCTAGAGGATTGCTTGAGACCAGAAGTTTGAGGCCAGCTTAGGCAACATAGCAAGACCCTGTCTCTACAAAAAGTAAAAGATCAAATTAAAAATATAAATAAATATTAAAACAATTTGTGTTTTTTCACTCAAGACATATTGGGTAAGCTCAGACTCAGCCCAGGAAAATCAGTAGTAGAATTTAAGAGAAAAAGAAAAGAAGCACATGGTCTGCTTTAAGATCATTATAATCTCATGTTATAGACTAAGCATGAATCAGTCAGTAAATAATGTAACAGAGCAACTTGGAACAAATTTATAAAAGTTCTAGGAAGAGGGAAATAAATGACCATAGAATTAGTTATTAATAGAATTTAGCTTGATTCTCTTGAACACTTTCCTCACTATCTAACCTGGGCCTTTTTAAAAATTTGTTTTTAGGCTGGGCTTGGTGGTTCATGCCTGTAATCCCAGCACTTTGGGAGGCCGAGGCAGGTGAATCACCTGAGGTCAGTTCAAGATCAGCCTGGCCAACATGGTGAAACCCTGTCTCAACCAAAAATACAAAAAATTAGCTGGACATGGTGGTGGGTGCCTGTAATCCCAGCTACTCTGGGAGGTTGCAGCAGGAGAATTGCTTGAACTCAGGAAGTGGAGGTTGCAGTGAGCCAAGATAGCACCATTGCATGCCTGCCTGGGCAACAAGAGCGAAACTCTGTCTCAAAAAAAAAAAAAAAAAAAAACCAGTTTTTAATTATGGTAAAATGTGCATAGCTTAGTATTCACTATCTTAATGATATTTAAGTGTCCAGTTCAACAATTCAGTGGCATCAAGTGTGTTCATTGTGTGTACAACTACTACTACCATCCATTTCTGGAACTATTACACTACATCCTCCTCAACTGAAACTCTATACCTATTAACCAATAACCTGCATTACCCACTTTCCCCAGGCCCTGGAAACTACCATACTTTCTGTCTCTCTAATTTTGACTGTTCTAAATACTTCATAAAAGTGGAGTAATACAAAATTTGTCTTATTGTGACTGGCTTATTTCACTTAGTGTACTGTCCTCAAGATTCATCCACGTTACAGAATATCTAAGAACTTCCTTCCTTTTTGCAGCTGAATAATATTGCATTTTTCTCTGCATAAATATGCTTGTGTATATAGAAACACATACTACATATAATAACAAGTATATATAAATGTGGTATATATACACATTATTTTCACATTTTGCTTATCCATTTATCTGTTCGAAGACACTTGAGTTGCTTCTACATTTTCTACATTTTAGCTACTGTAAATAATGTTACTATGAATATATATAAACAAATATTTCTTTGAGACCCCTTTTCAAGTATTTTGGGTAAATACCAAGAAATCCCACCTAAACTCTTTTTTTTTTTTTTTTTTTTTTTTGATAGGAAGTCTTCCTCTGTTGCCCAGGCGGGAGTGCAGTGGTGTGATCTTGGCTCACTGCAACCTCTGCCTCCTAAACTCAAGGGATTCTCCTGCCTCAGTCTCCTGAGTAGCTGGGATTACAGACGCTTGCCACCATGCCTGGCTAATTTTTTTTTTTTTTTTCGTATTTTTAGTAGAGATTGGGTTTCTCCATGTTGGCCAGGCTGGTTTCGAAATCCTGACCTCAAGCAATCTGCCTGCCTCGGGCTCCCAATGTATTGGGATTACAGGCATAACCCACTGCACCCAGCTTTGGATTACCTTGTAACTCTCACTCTCTTTGATCTTTTAAATAATCTTATTTTTTAAAAAATTCATTTTAAAAATCCAAATTCGGATGCAATCAGATGGGATTCTATGTAAGGAGTCAAAAAGATCTTTATATACTAAAAATGATGAAAAGTCAGAATGAACAAGATGAAACTTGATTAATGGCTTTCTATGTATGTTAAGAAAATGAACCACAAAAAGAGGTAAACAGAGCTCTGATTTCTTATTTATAGTATGCTTCATATATCATCATTTAGGTTAGTTATAAACATACTGACTGGGACAAGATTCTATTCCTCTTGGTTATATTAATTAATCTATCGGCACTTTTTTGTTCACTTGTTCAGTCAGGTATAATATTCTACCCGTGCATCTTTATCCATTTGCAAAGACAGCATGAGAGCTTATCTAATGCCTTGCTGAGTTCAAATCCATTGTATCTGCATATACCTTATACCTATCAGTTTAGTTATAGTGTCAACAAAGAAAACAAAGTTACTGTGACCTAGTTTTTTCTAAACCTAGGGATCTTGGCAACCTTTTGTCCTGTTCTTAAGGCTATGCTCAACTAATCACTTCTTGAATAATTCTCTGAATTAATGTTAAGCGGAAACACTAAAACTTAAAAGCAAAGAGATTTGAGAAGACTTACCACAAAACGCATGTACAAAATTCAACTTTAATAAACGTATTTAAGAAGAAATATCCAAAAACATAAAAAAATAAAAAATAAAGCAAATTAAGAAGAGATTTTGAAATATAAACTACTTAATGCTTTATTAATATTCATAATATCTGTCAACTTTCAAAAGTTTTATATTGCAAACTATACTTTGTGATGTAGTTCGATTTCCACTGTGGCAGACATAATCTAGAGAAACGTAGATTGCTTTGATCCTGGTGAAAAGGGATCTGAAGGGAAGATAAATGGTGAAGCAGAAGTGATGAGTAACACAGGTTATATGAATTGGACAGAGACAGAATTGTCACTCGATAATCTGCAAATTGGAAAAACTGACTTCCAATTATGTACTTAGTGAAATGTGCTCTTCTGCAAAAGCCAGTGAGTATTAGACATTTTTCCTTTTATCTCATTAGGAGACAGATAAGAATAGAGAGATTCCCAAGTGAGACTGCAATTGTGTTAAAGTATGTCAGAAAGAAATCAAAGAAATGAAAGCAATAATAGAAAACTAGAGATGAGCAAATATCTTCCATAAATATGGAAAAAGATAAATTTTGGAAAATGTCAGAATAGTTACTAATAATCCCTGATAATCATATAGTGGTAATTCTTTTTAATCATATTTTTTGAATAAATATTTATGCAGTAATTGCTAAATATTAGATGAAAATTTGAAGAATGAAAGATTAATAAGGTACAGATTCTACTCATAAAGAGCAACTAGACAAATAGAGGAAATACCATATAGGCATAAGTTTATAATGTAGAACAGTTTCACAAGAAAAGTAAATACACATATTCTGAGAACTAAGAAGTATTATTAATGTCAAAGGGCAGGATTCTCAAACTCAAACGCCTCCAAGCGCCAACAACGAGCAAGGCAAAAGAGTGAAATAAGAGCACGTTTAAATGAGGCATGTACCACCAAATTCCAGCTGACGTTTGCCATGGCAATGAAATGCCCAAATATTTTCAGAAAAATCTTCTATCTTACTATTTTTCTTTTTCTTTTTCCTTTTTCTTTTCTTTTCTTTTTTCCCCCCCAGGCTGAAGTGCAGCAGCACAATCTCAGCTCACTGCAAACTCTGCCTCCCAGGTTCAAGCGATCCTTGTGTCTCAGCCTCCCAAGTAGCTGGGATTACAGGCGTGCACCACCATAGCCAGCTAATTTTTCTGTATTTTTAATAGAGATGGGGTTTTTTCATGTTGGCCAGGGTGGTCTCAAACTCCTGACCTCAAGTGATCCACCTGCCTCAGCCTCCTGAAGTACTAGGATTACAGGTGTGACCCACTGCACCCGGGCTATTTTTCTTAAATACTCAACTTTTAAAAGCTGATGATTATTTAGAAATACATTTAAAATCACAGCATAGGCTAAATAAAATACATTAACAAGCCTGAGTTTGTCTTTATGCTACCAGTTTAGAATGTCTGCCTTGGAGGATAAAGAAATGTTCTGTGAAGAGTAACATAATTTGGATTTTTATTGTTTGATATATAGAATTGAGAGATATAATGATTAAAGAAAATAACATCCCAGGCAAGGCAACACTGTGAGTTAAAGTAGGCAAATAGATATGTAATGAAAATAAGTGAGAAATGAGGAAGAACTTATTTTGGAACAGATGTAGAGTCTATGATGGGGAAGAGCAGGACATATGATAATATGAGCATTTAGGAAAGAAGGCGAGGATGACTAGTAGCCCACATAAATTCATTACAAGTGAGTCATGCCAAACTTCCTTCATTGTACTTCACAAGAATGAGAAGCTTGGTACCATACCATAAGGTATATGAATATTGATTTCAGTAGACTAACCTTGGAAACAAGGTGGTGAAATATCTTTGAGTTTGCTTTGTTCAGCACTTCTGCAGTGACGTAGATGATAACCAAGAAACCATACTTATTAAATTTTCAGCTGATATAAAGGTGGAAATTATCGCTAATGTGAAGTCATAGTCAAGCCTAAGCAATCTTGAGGGACTGAATGCAAAGTTTAGTCAAAAAACTAAAAGTGTTTATAATCAAAGACTGTCAGTGAAATCGGCATATGATGTATGAAAACAACCCAGAAACCTACTCTTGTTAAGAATACTAAAACTCAGAAAGGTTAATTAACATCTCCCATATCATAGAGATTTGGCAGAAGTAGAATGCACATCCCATGTCTATCTGGACTCAAAGTCTGTGTTTATTCTAATCTATCACAGAGCCACAATGTGTATTTCTCAGTAGAACTTTAGGTCATTTTTAAATATTGACTGGAAGATTGGGGTAAATGTTTTTCAAGATGACAAAGAGTCTATGTTTTGTTTTATTCTGACAGAACATTGATAATAATTGAATCTAATCCATCAAGTAGAGTAGGTCAAATTTTATATAAGCTAAGATTTTCAAGTGTCAAAAATTAAAATGTTTATGTTTAATTGTTATCTTCATGTCAATGTAATATCAGAAAATATCTTATTAATTAAAGGTATTTCAATCTCAGTCATTCAACAAACATTTTCTGAATGGCTATTAATTGCTAAGCATGGTTGAAAGTACAATGGATACCACATTGAGAAAAAATAAAATCTCTCCCACTAAGCACTCACATTTTACATATTTAGTGTGTCTCTCCGGTTCTACCTTTTTATTCCCCTTTTTTTTCCTCCCCAAAGATAACATTTGAATCCAGGACAAAGCTTACATAACTTCATGACATTTGCATGACATTGGCACCTGGTGAGGTATTTCTTACCAATTGGTCCCTGGATATTGACTTCTCTCTCTCCAGGAATTTTTGCAGTGTAATATGACTCCTATGGTCACTGTATCATAGAGGACCTGGGTCTCCATTCCCCAGCTCCCTGTTATCTGTTTGATGTGTTAGTACACTCTTCGGAGTTATGTGATTCCTCCCATCAAGCTATCAACTGTAATGTCTCTTAACTCAAAGCCCCTTGTTCTGAAATAAAAACCGTTCTTGTTCATGAATCCCTTCCCCACTTGACTATCTTGGGAACTATGAATTTCAGCTGCTTTTTCTGATCTTCATTGCAGCATGGCAGACCCCTGTAAGAGTGCTATAAAGTCCAAATACCTGGATATCTTCCTCGATACGGCCCACTCTGTTTCACCCATAATAAGCCAAATAATGCTTTAGATGCCTCCAAAAGCCAAGGGATTTGAACTAAACCAGGACAATGAGGTCTAAGTTCGAAAACCTCCTTTTCTTTCTCTTCCCGAATCCCTCTTCTTAGTCCTAGGAAATATTTGTCATCTTTCCTATGTGATCCAATGGAAGTTCTAAGAAAAACAATCTTCACTCTGAATAAAGATTGGATTGTTACAAATAAAAAATTCTTGACTTTAGTCTATTGTATGGCTAAGGATGTTAACAAAGACCACTTTATAATTTAATGGCAAGCACTGACTTCCTTAATTAGTACATTTTTGGATTAATGTGATGGCTGTCCTTTTTTTTATTAAAAAAGAAAAAGCTCTCTCTCATGCCCTGTGCCAAATGGTGGAAGGGTTCAGGGGTTTGAGAGAAAATAGAGTACATAGCTGTCTGAGAGGTGACATTTCAAAATAATACATTTTACTATATATAAACAATATTGGGAAAAGGAAAATTTATATGAACAAGTAAAATGTTAAAACACACAGACACAGATATATGTATCTCCTTGGACTCAGAGCTAAGCATTCTGAAAGTAATGGAGCTGCATTTCAATAAATGAAATAATATTATATATATAGTTGGCAGTAAAAATGATAGAATTAAAATTTACCTTAAAGTCCCTTGCATGTTTATTAAATAAAATGCAGATGATTTTATACACTACCGTAAATAGTAATATTTTAGTAAATGTATAATTTTTATATAATAAATTTTACATTGGCATTTGACTGCAATAATGATTTAAAAATTAATAATATAGTATAATAAATTTTACATTGAAAATACATTCTTATAGGGTCTGTGTCTTTACATAAAAATGTATGCATGGCTATATTTTGGAAGACCACTGTATGTATGTTGGGACTGCATTCTAGCGCGTCTATATAAGAGCCATGCCTTCTACTGAATTCTCTCACATCTCCCTTTCTTTTATTTTTCCTGTTTCTTTTTTGCTTTTGCCTGAGTCAGTATATTGACGTTTACTTATTCCTAAATGTTAAGATTTTTAAAACTTTTCCTGTTTTTCTTCAGGGTATTAAATAAAACAAAACTAAACCTTGCAGCCAAAAGACTATAATTGTATACAGTCTGTGAATAATTGCCTATAATTCATTAATTTCTAGTATTTCCACTTCTTATTTAAAGAGCCAATGAAGTGATTTCCCACAGAATGTTTCTTACTTTTTCCTTTAGGTTGTATTAAAACAAAACCAAAAACTTTCATATGGCCTCAGAAACCTAACAAAAAAGGATGATTCAATCATTAGGGACCAGATTATTTCTTAAACTTTGTATATTTATGTATGATATAATATTTCCTTCCCTATGTTTATCCACAGCCAATGCTTAATTTGTGCTTTCATGTTCCTAAGCGTTTTTGTGGTAGGTAGTGTAAGTGTTGAGGATAGAGAATTGAAAACATTCAGAAAAGGAGGATAGAATCATTCTAAACAAGAATAATTCTACATAAAAAAACCTATTAAAAAAAAAAAAAACTCTTGAAGATCAGAGGAAAGCAGGCAAGGAAAGACTGGAAGATAGGGAGATAGTAATATTTAGGTGAACAGTGACTGAGAGTTTAGAGGTGAATACGAGAAGCAAGGACCAAAAATGAAACTCTAGGCAGAGAGGAAGAAGTTTAAACAGGAAGTTTAGAAATGTCACCATGAATTTAATGATGGCATATGATCGACTACCACTGTTACCTTGTTTTCTTTTTTATTATTATTTTTTGATGCTTTCAAACTTTTGCCACTTTTTGAGATAAGATTATGATTAGACTAATTCTGTACATTCTAGTCACAGAAGGAGAAAAAATGGTGGTCAAAGGAGGAAGAAATATAGGAAGTAGAATGGAAAGAGGGAGGAAGGTCACAGCAGTACCTAAAACCAAGTTATGCAATGCTTTAGTTTTAAGAACTGATCTTTATATTATCTCATATTAATAAGAAAACATACTTAAAGATCAGAAGTGGGTAAATTGTACAACTGTTGTTTTTAAAGGTCATGACTTAAGCAATTTCCCATATATTCTATTTTTCTAGATATTTTGACTCCTTTTCCCATAAGGGGTTCAAGAAAATTTTAAATACAGTTTTTAAGGTTTTTCAGTAGTGTCTTTGAATACTTTTAACATCTGACCTACATCTTTCTGTAAAGGACTTTAAGATAATTTCCGTCATGATATTTTAAATAGCAGTTTATGATTTGAGGCAGACGTTCTCATTATCACTACAACCATTCTTTTCTGTTGTTGTTTCCTGAAAGAAAGTTATGGCATCACACTCTTTTATCTATCTTGCAATTAAATTGGGCATGAGAGTTAATGCTATTCATCTAACTTTTATATGAAAAGTATATTTTCAAGTAGTGAAGATTATCAAGGTCTTTATGACTACTTCTTTTACTTTTGGATAAAAAAAGGAAATACATTATTCATTTCAAAAATTCAATTCAGGCCAGGCACTGTGGCTCACGCTTGTAATCCCAACACTTTGGAAAGCTGAGGCAGGCGGATCATGAGATCAGGAGTTTGAAACCAGCCTGGCCACGAACGGTTTCACGAAACGGTGAAACCCCATCTCTATTAAGAATAAAAAAATTAGTTGGGCACGGTGACAGGCACCTGTAGTCCCAGGTACTGAGGAGGCTGAGGCAGGAGAAGAATCACTTGAACCAAGAGGCAGAGGCTGCCGTAAGCCAAGATCGCACCACTTCACTCCAGCTTGGGCAAGTGAGCAAGACTCCATCTCAAAAAAAAAAAAAAAAAAAAAAAAAAAATTCATTCCAGTAACTTTAAAAAATATTTTTTTTGTTACAAATTAAAGAAAATGATTGACTCCCTTATTTATTTTGATTCAGAACTGGACAACAACTGGCATTTGACTGCAATAATGATTTAAAAATTAACAAGCTGATTTCTGCTCAGAAAATGCTTCTTCTAATGCATTTCTGGCTACAATGTGGAGTATCTGTCTCCTTTAGGTACACCTTGGATGATTTGGACTCTAAAAATCCAAGTTACACCCAAGATTCCATTATCCTATGGTTACTCACTTGGGCCACAGACATGAAGGACCAGTCTGCAAGAAATAGAAGAATCAAGTGGAGCTCAACCAGTGAATCATCCCCATAATGTAGGGAAACCTTAGAGAGGAGAGCCGGAAGGATATATTGGTTGTTAGGAAAATGTAGGCTACCAGTAGAAAATGACATCCTCTGTTAATAAGATCTGAGGTGCGACTCACATAATTGTCCCAATTTTTAAGATTGATGGGGAGCATGAAGCATTTATTTAAAGTGTTGACAGGCCCCAATAAATGCATAAACTGCATAGGACTCATGTTGTCTGAATGTATTTTAGGGCTTTCTGGGAATTGTCTTGACAGAGAACCTGAGCTGGACAAAGCAGCCTTGATCTGAGTGAGCCAACTGGCACAATGAAGCTGTCAGGTATCTTTCTGCTCCTCTCTCTGGCTCTTTTCTGCTTTTTATCAGGTAAGTTTTTTCTTAAATTAAGATCCCATATTTATACTGAACTGGATATGATGAGTAGTTGTTTATCATATTTCAAAATCCTAATGATTTTGATGTGAAAGACCAATTCTGAGAGATTATTGTAATGATGATAATGATTGTGATGATGACAATGATTATGGTAATAATTATAAAAATTACTGTGATTTGTTGAGTATATACCATATTCTAGGCACGTACCAAGGGATTTTATATATCGTCTCCGAGACTCATAATAACGCATTTCTGTCTCTGCTATTAATATAAGAAACTGTGGAACAGAGAAATTGAGAAAATTAGCAAAAGACTTGCAACCAGTAGTTAGAATTTGGAATTTGAATCAGATTCTCTTGGCATCACATTTGATGTTTGTTCCATAAAACTAGCCTGGAGGATGGATAATTGCATTAAATATTGGTTTTGCTTTCCAGAATAAAGGAGTATTTTCCTCCCCTTAGTTATTATTACAAATAAATTCAAATAATTAAAATTAAGACAATAGAGAAAATGGAAAGTCAATGAGAAAATCTTTGAAAATATGTAATTGAAACTTGGAATGCAGAAACGTATGTTTCTGGTGAGCTAAAAAATCTTCAAGAAGGAGAATATCTTTGGCCACTTTAGTGGCCAAAGCACAATCATACTTCAAGGTTATGTTTTTCATGACAGAAGCATCAGATGAGCAGGTACATCATAAGCTATTTCTTTCCTTCCTTATTCTTCTACTCTTTCACATTGTAGGGGACAAAGCAAATGCTAGTTTTTAGATCCAAGACCTAGTATTATCTCTTCTATTAATGACCTGTGTCACTTAAAGAAATATCATAATTCTCTGAGATATTTTCTCATCTGTAAAATACTAGAAATAAAACTAAGCCCTCGGACCCTCCATATCTTATGTATCATTTATGTGACAGTAGCAGATGAATTTTACTACTATGCAAGATTTTAAATGGCTGTACAAGTAAAAAAAAAAATCAAGGAGATTTAGTTGAGAGAGAAGCCAATGTTCACTGTAGCTGGTCATAATTACATAAACAAATATGCTTAGAAATTTAAAAAAAAATGGATAAAGGATTCCTGTGATATTATGGAGTAAGCTTGACTACTAAAGCCGAATAACCTTAATGGGTAGTTCAATCAGCTGAGATGGCAGAAAAATATAGATCTGACTATGTAAAGTTTAGTTGCAAAGATAGTCTCAGAAATCAATTGTTATTCCCTTTTCTTCTCTTTACAAAGGTGAATTGAGGTTTAACAGGATCTGGTTGACTAGCACAATTTACCAAAGCATAGATGCTTCACAGACATACTAGATAGTATTTGGGAGGCCATAGTGCCTAAGGGCCTTAATGTTGAGGCAGAGTAAAGTGAATTTTAGCCCTGGCACTTTCATTATATAGCTTTGTGAACTTTCTGATGTTTGTTTCACTCATATATAAAATAAACACATACAGGACTATCTCTGTATGGAGAATTAAATGAGAAAAAGGCATGTATAATGCTTAACATAGTAGATGGGGTATAGTGCATGTTTGACAAATGTCTATTAACATTATTGCCATCATAAAGTTTAATAAAAAGAGTACTAAATTGGATTCTGTCATTGTGAATATTAATCCTTTTTTTGCCTTGCCACTTCCTACGTATGAGACATTAGACAAATCTCTCCTCTTTTGATGAGAGATTGGTACAGTAGAGAATTGACTGAAAATTATAATAACAAATTGTCCCTGGCTATAAAAACCACTTAGAGTCTAAAAATATAGACTGTCCAGGAACTCTCTGATTTTATATAATAGAATTTTTAAGTGATTGCCCTAAGAATTTGTCATGTTAATAATCACCCATATTGCTAGTTATAAATCAATAAGGCTGGTAATCACTGCTGAAAAAATGAACAGTAACCTTCCTTCAAATTTAAAAACAACAACTTGCTTTCTCCTTATCTTTATTATTAGAGATTGTGCTTTAAGGAATTTGCAGTTGTTATCCTATAAGTGTTGACCATCATTGGAGATAGATTGTGCTAATCCACACTCTCTTTGTGGTGCCCTTGGGCTTACATGGAGAGGGATTGGGAAAGGTGTCCCATAGGAATGGCCACAGATCAAAACTCAGCACCCCATTCCAAGACTGGACTGAGGGATTTTATTATTTAAGTATTTTAAACCACTGAACTAATTAGTCATAAACTAAAATTACACATACAATATTAAGAGGAAGGAAAAGGGAGAGAAATAAGACTATATGTATATGGGATCTTTTCCCTTTTTAAGAAGTTAGAGAGACATAAAAGGAGAAATAAGTCGCAAGAATGAATGAGTTGTTCCTTACCAGTTTACATTTGGGCCAAGTTTTAAAAGTTGAGCAATTTCAAACTCAAAGAACAAACTACAAACTTCCTCTCTTTCCCAACCGTCTGTGGCAAAGGCTTTTGGGAGGAACTGCATGAAATGAACCTTGAAATGTCAAAGGTAGAGGATACTTTCCAATTTAACTTCTTCAAAGTGAGACCAGCGATGATAATGTCATTTCCATAGTAAATTAGTGCTTGGGCCAGGACTGTAACATGAATTGCCAGATCCTTAATCCACTTTTTTTCTACCCCACCCTAACCTCCAACAATTGTTACCTCCTCATGGTTCATGTCTTTATACGACTTCCTTAAGAAGTGAGCAGATTAAAAAAAAAAAAAGAAGAAGAAGAAGAAAAGAAAAGAAAAGGAGAAAGAAAAGAAAAGTATAACAAACAAAAAAACAGGCCGTGATAGCCAAGTACCAGGAATAGATATTAGAAATTTCCTAATGTTGAAAATCTCACTTTTTGCACATCAATGAATTACAATGTTTGACTTTTGTGCTTTTTTTTTCAGGTGTCTTCAGTCAGGGAGGACGGGTCAGTGCCTATTTTTCTCTCTTCTTTCTGCCTGGGTGGTGCTTGGCTAGATCTTCACTGGCCAAAAAGAAATTTGTCTATGGTTAACAGAGCAAAAACAATGAGCAGGCAAACCTTAGGCAGGCATCAGCAGAAATTATTACTCTTTAACTAAACTCTTGTCAGTTTAAAAGAACCTAACCACACATTCTCACACTTTTTTAGGGAAGAATAAATATACATAAAAATAGGAAGTATCTGGGATAAAATTCATGCTCTATCATTGATTTCACTATGTGATCTTGGGGAAGTTACTCTACTTCTCTGAGCTGCAAGTTCCACAATTATAGAAAAAGATAGTATTATTCACATCATGGAATTGCAATTATATTTAAATTGTGTAAACAATGTGAAAGTATTTGGCAAGCCATAAAAGGCTATATGTGTATTAGTTATTGATTAAAAATTAACATCCTCTGAAGAAGTTAGGATATAGGTTATTATTTCTTTTTTCAGAAATAAGAACTGAAAGTAGACAAGAAACTAGTTTATTGCTCTGTATTGAGGACACACAGACTGATTCACTCAGATTTTAATAAAATTTGGTTTAAAAATTGGAATGAGCACAAGTTATCTTCATCGTTGGATCTTTTTCCCCCGAATTAGTTCACCAGTGTCTTTCTATCTTTTTCATTTTAACTGTCAAAGGACAACACAAATACTATTTGTTCTGCCAATCCTGTTCCTTTGTCCATATTAAGCATTTCTACTTGGTTTTGGAACTAGTAATTGTTTAGCCTTGGTGTGCCTTGCTATGCCTTTGACGTGAAAATTTCTGGACACTACTGCTAACTGATTGGAGTTGGCAGTCATTGGAAATATTTTCCAACCCTAGTGTACCCACTGCATTATATAAGACTGTTTTTCTTTTCCATTTTAGCATCTCAGAAATTAGGATGCATCTTACAAGTGATGATGCATTTGTGTGTGTGTGTGCGTGTACATGCATGTGCACTTAGGTGTATGTCTAACACATGCAAATGTGTGTTGGCATTGTCACATGAAACTGTATACATTAAAGTTGTATTATTATGTTTAAATAAGCATGATAGTATGGTCTATACTAAACGTGAAAACAAACACCCAAGGAAAGGACACAACATCCAACCAACACATTTCATATCTCATTAGGTAGTAAAATATAGTAAAACCATTACTCATAGAATTAAGAAATATGGAATTTAATCCTAGTTTTCTCATTAACACACACCTTACTTCCCTTCTTTGAAGCTTGATTTCTCAGGTTTTTTTTTTTCTTACAAACAGAGGTTTTATTGCATTTGGTCCACAGACATATTTCACATTATCTCACGGAGTAGGGACCCTGGGTGGGGGGTCCCTGTGCAGTACTTGGTGGGGTGTGTGGCTGGGAGAGATGGAGCAGTATAGCTGGTCAGACCGAAAATGGGAGAAGGAGGGCTGGGGGCTCCTTAAAACCTACTGAAGGGCTGGGCACGGTGCCTCATGCCTATAATCCCAGCACTTGGGGAGGCCGACGTGGGCAGATCACCTAAGGCCAGGAGTTAGAGACCAGCCTGGCTAACATAGTGAAACCCCGTCTCTACTAAAAATACAAAAATTAGCCAGGCGTGGTGGAGCACCTGTAGTCCCAGCTACTTGGAAGGCTGAGGCAGGAGAATCCCCTGAGCCTGGGAGGTGGAGGTGCAGTGAGCCAAGATTGTGCCATGGCAGAGTGTTTTCTAAAGTTTATTTAAATTTTACTACTTACTGATTTTATGCTTGAGAAGGGCCAAAGTTTATAGTTTGCTTGCTTCATGATCACCTGGATTGCTTACTAAATATACAGATCCCCAGGCATCATGCAAGACATTGAATAATAATCAGAAAGGTAGGGAGTTTGAGTCTGTATTTTAATTAACTATCCAGATGGCATTTATACATAAGAAAACTGAGCATTTTTCTCTGGGTAAGAGGAGGCAAGCTGTATTGGGAAGCATTGGCTCTGGAGTCAGATAGTACAGATGAGTGGAGTCCTCATTCATACTTACTTGCTGTATGACTTGAAAAATATTGTTTCCGTTCTCATTGCCTTTGTTTCCATATCACTAAGATGAAGGTTTGAATTTAATGATCTCTAAACCCCTTCCTGCCCTAACTCTCTAAATTGTTATCAACCAAGCCTGTCCTGCCAAAGCTGCTGTCTCTTCTCCACTCAACTATAAATGACAGGGAAGTTCCTATACTTTTAAATGGCACAGAGGCTGTCATTTCTCTTTTCCATGCCTGGAGGGAGGGTGGAAGTTTCAATGCCAGCAGAAGGCATTGAAACTACCATTAGGAGCGTGCTTGCACAAGTCTGATCCAACCAGAACAAAAGGAAGTAAGATTTCCTCCAACACTCAAGTCATTCTTCTCATGCCAAGAATTCTCTACATGATGAGACATCTGATGGGAAATTATAGTTAGCAGTCTGAATTATGGACTTTAAAAAATATCACATTCATTTGAAAAGATTATTCAAGCTAAACAAAATCATGTTGCCAGACTTTTGGAAATCATAGTCCAGTAAAATTTTCCCTGTAATGTAAATGACTAATATGCTTACAACTCTTTAATTTGCCAAGGAGCTAGATTAAACAGCACAATAATAACTATAAGAGTAAAATAAAACTATTATTTATCATCACTAGCATTTCATTAAGTAATTTCCTGTATAGCACCAAAATGTTTAAAAGACATATTTTCAGAATAAAAATAGTCCTTTGACTGAATACATTTTGCTTTTTGAATGTATTGCCTTTAATATTTAATATTACCGCATTGCCTTTAATATTTTTATATTTTCCTATCAGGCTCTGTATTTGGGAACCATATCCTTAAAGAGCTATTTAGATGAATAGTCCGAATTGGAATGAACAGAACGAGCCTTTTAAAAGCAATGATTGGCAACCGTTTTCTGTTACAATACTTTTTGAAATACTTGAATTTATTTTTGCTTGTATTTTAAGATAAGAACTGGTGAATTTTCATATCATTGGTAAAACAATGCTCCATGACTCTAATGAGTTTGGAGTTTTTTATTTTTCCTAATTAGCTTGATTTTGCTTAAAATTAATATACTGACAAAATGTCTAAATACAATTTGGGAATGGTATCTAGTACCTATAACTTAACTACAAATTGAAAAACTAAAGCCTCAGAAATGAGGTCTAGCTGACTTATGTCTACCAACAGCCGTAAAGCTGTGAAGTCAGCACTTGAAGACTTCTGACTCCATATGGAGTGAGATTTCCGTGGCTGCATACTGCTTTTAATCAGCAATAGAGAGTCACTGTGTAGTGCACGTGAAAGAGCTTTGAGCAGTACAATTTCTTAAGTAAATATAAGGTAGTGATTACTATTCTCACTTAAGCAAATAATATGATAAGTACATTAGTTTCAAATAAGGTAACTTGTGTCCACATGCAGGAAGAATTTGAAATTAGAAGGGAAAGGAGGAAGAGACACCATGTTAAAATGTCTCACAGTGAGTTTAGAGGTTGTCTAAAATTAAAGGAGGAAGTATTTGGGCAAAAGTAGCTATCTCTCTCATCCAGCCGAAGTTAAGGAGATAAATACTTATTTTATTGGTTCAGACAAGAAATGTTGAGGACGGGTATAGGCAGTAAATTTGGAACTGGAAAAGAAAATGAAATAAAGCAATGAAGAAGGTAGTACAAGGGAAAATAAATGGCAGTGTTTCAATCTGAGGGAGGGTTGGAGAATCTGAAAAATGCTGCTATCATGAAAAATGGAAAAAATATAATATAAAACTAGTTTGGAAGGAAACAGTTGTATTTTGCACATAAATTTCTTAAGTATGAATGAAATTATTGAGTAAAAGGATATATATATATATATATATGACAATTG
>NW_012098499.1:902919-905774 GCF_000951045.1 Mandrillus leucophaeus
TAGCTTGATTTTGCTTAAAATTAATATACTGACAAAATGTCTAAATACAATTTGGGAATGGTATCTAGTACCTATAACTTAACTACAAATTGAAAAACTAAAGCCTCAGAAATGAGGTCTAGCTGACTTATGTCTACCAACAGCCGTAAAGCTGTGAAGTCAGCACTTGAAGACTTCTGACTCCATATGGAGTGAGATTTCCGTGGCTGCATACTGCTTTTAATCAGCAATAGAGAGTCACTGTGTAGTGCACGTGAAAGAGCTTTGAGCAGTACAATTTCTTAAGTAAATATAAGGTAGTGATTACTATTCTCACTTAAGCAAATAATATGATAAGTACATTAGTTTCAAATAAGATAACTTGTGTCCACATGCAGGAAGAATTTGAAATTAGAAGGGAAAGGAGGAAGAGACACCATGTTAAAATGTCTCACAGTGAGTTTAGAGGCTGTCTAAAATTAAAGGAGGAAGTATTTGGGCAAAAGTAGCTATCTCTCTCATCCAGCCGAAGTTAAGGAGATAAATACTTATTTTATTGGTTCAGACAAGAAATGTTGAGGACGGGTATAGGCAGTAAATTTGGAACTGGAAAAGAAAATGAAATAAAGCAATGAAGAAGGTAGTACAAGGGAAAATAAATGGCAGTGTTTCAATCTGAGGGAGGGTTGGAGAATCTGAAAAATGCTGCTATCATGAAAAATGGAAAAAATATAATATAAAACTAGTTTGGAAGGAAACAGTTGTATTTTGCACATAAATTTCTTAAGTATGAATGAAATTATTGAGTAAAAGGATATATATATATATATATATGACAATTGAGAGTTAGAGTTTGAGATATTTATAAAAAATCAATTTTAAAAAGTCTGGAATTTTTCAGTACCATATGGGAAAGTATATGTCATTAGGAAGAGAAAACCAAGTATATTAAACTATCTAGGAAATGACCATAATTAATACTCAGGAATAAAAAAGAAAAGACAGCAAGAGAGAGAAGAAACAGAGAATCAGAGAACTGACATATAATGAAAGTCTGGAAAGAGTTTCAAAAAGGTTGGAGTGATGAAGAGTAGCATATATCATAAGGAAATCATGAAAGTTTTAAAACAACCAATAGATGTATTCTGTATTTTTGAGAGCAGTTTCAATAGAGTAGAAAGGGGAGGGAAATAAGGGTGAGAAGAAGCCAAGTTTGGTAGCAATTAGGAAAACAGATATGGTAAAGAATGGAAATAATTTAACCACATAGGTAGGGTTTATCAGTAATAGAAAGAAGAGATGCCATCCTATATCCCAAATCCACATTTGTGTGATTGCAAATTTTCATTGGTTTTATTTGTAAACCTAAAAATGCTAGACTTATGTATGAATAATCCTGAGTCTTTAGTTGACTGACTGACCATGTAAGCTCAAATTTCCAGAAGCATTCTGCACCTTCTTCAACCCCTGGGACCCACAGAGAGTGGTCGTCTCCTGCCCAGTCACCATGTTTAAATGTCTCACACAGTGAGTTTAGAGGGCTCTCTAAAATTAAAGGAGGAAGTATTTGGGTAAAAGTTGCTATTTTTCTCACTCAGCCATAGTTAAGGACATAAGAGCTTTATTTAAAACACATCACGGAAAGTATTCACTGGTAAATCTTGAACCATCAAAGCTAGAAGAGTCCCTAGATACCGTTTAATCTCATAGTGTTGACCATTTTCTATGAGTCACAGAGATCTTTTAGAGCTACTGTAGTTAGCATAGACCTGTAATGAGGTTACTTTCTACACTCCTAATCCAGAACTATTTCAAATATTCTATATGAACTCTTTACAACTTTTATATGACCGCATTTGATCCTTATAAAAACCTTGGGAATCTGAAAATGAAGTATGACATGTGTTCTTTGTTTGCTGTTTTTTGGTTAAGAAAATTGAGGTGCAGGCATTGAGTACTTTGTTCAAGATAACACAGACAGTCGATGGCAGAACAGGTTCTAAAACATGATTCTCAGCTTACTTCAGAGATCATCGAAGGCCACTAAAATTTAAGAGTATGATATTTATGTGTTCCATGGAAGTTTGTTCATATTCCACTTGACTGATTTGCTTTCATTTATTGAAATGCTTTGCTCTTCCTAGTCTTCTTCCATGGGGCAGAGGAAGAAAATAGTTGGGTGTGGGTTCAGTTGTGCTAGGCCCAACTGAGATAATCTATGTGAAAGTAGCTTGAATATTATGAAGCAATTGATAAACACAAGACAGTATCATTTTAGTGGAACTAGGATACAGATAAAGCAAGTTTCCTCTCTCCATATGTAAATGTCACTTCATTCCACTCAGATATATTTGGAGGGGTTCAGCTTAACTATTGCTTATTGTCATTACTCTTGAAATAATGGCTCAAATGTTATTTACACACCAAATGTGGACTTAATTGACATTGTGTTGAAAACAATCTTTAAACTCCAGACTACTTTTGAAAAACAACTGTAGTTGAAAGGATATGTTAGTGGCACAGGTGCTACCATTCCTACTATGGAGCCCATAATAATAATTATTAATCAGGCATAACATATGTTCTCAACAATAATGCAACCTTAGAATCATTTTAAACACAGCAACTTAGCAGCCATTACTAAATATTTGTAGTAAGCACAAAAGTTCAAATTCCACAGACTCTGAAACAGGGTAAGGTAATAAAAAGACATTAGATGCACCTATAATCTTCGTTACTTGGAATGCTGAGGCGGGAAGATGTCTTGAGGCTAAGAGTTTGAGACTAGCCTGGGCAACATAGGAAGACTATCTCTGAAACATATATGTGTATATATGTGTATATATGTGTGTGTGTATATATGTGTGTGTATATAT
>NW_012098499.1:908129-936070 GCF_000951045.1 Mandrillus leucophaeus
TAGTGTTGACCATTTTCTATGAGTCACAGAGATCTTTTAGAGCTACTGTAGTTAGCATAGACCTGTAATGAGGTTACTTTCTACACTCCTAATCCAGAACTATTTCAAATATTCTATATGAACTCTTTACAACTTTTATATGACCGCATTTGATCCTTATAAAAACCTTGGGAATCTGAAAATGAAGTATGACATGTGTTCTTTGTTTGCTGTTTTATGGTTAAGAAAATTGAGGTGCAGGCATTGAGTACTTTGTTCAAGATAACACAGACAGTCGATGGCAGAACAGGTTCTAAAACATGATTCTCAGCTTACTTCAGAGATCATCGAAGGCCACTAAAATTTAAGAGTATGATATTTATGTGTTCCATGGAAGTTTGTTCATATTCCACTTGACTGATTTGCTTTCATTTATTGAAATGCTTTGCTCTTCCTAGTCTTCTTCCATGGGGCAGAGGAAGAAAATAGTTGGGTGTGGGTTCAGTTGTGCTAGGCCCAACTGAGATAATCTATGTGAAAGTAGCTTGAATATTATGAAGCAATTGATAAACACAAGACAGTATCATTTTAGTGGAACTAGGATACAGATAAAGCAAGTTTCCTCTCTCCATATGTAAATGTCACTTCATTCCACTCAGATATATTTGGAGGGGTTCAGCTTAACTATTGCTTATTGTCATTACTCTTGAAATAATGGCTCAAATGTTATTTACACACCAAATGTGGACTTAATTGACATTGTGTTGAAAACAATCTTTAAACTCCAGACTACTTTTGAAAAACAACTGTAGTTGAAAGGATATGTTAGTGGCACAGGTGCTACCATTCCTACTATGGAGCCCATAATAATAATTATTAATCAGGCATAACATATGTTCTCAACAATAATGCAACCTTAGAATCATTTTAAACACAGCAACTTAGCAGCCATTACTAAATATTTGTAGTAAGCACAAAAGTTCAAATTCCACAGACTCTGAAACAGGGTAAGGTAATAAAAAGACATTAGATGCACCTATAATCTTCGTTACTTGGAATGCTGAGGCGGGAAGATGTCTTGAGGCTAAGAGTTTGAGACTAGCCTGGGCAACATAGGAAGACTATCTCTGAAACATATATGTGTATATATGTGTATATATGTGTGTGTGTATATATGTGTGTGTATATATATGTGTGTGTATATAGCAACACAGCAAGACTCTATCTCTAAAGTATATATATATATTTAGTATATAAATATGTATTTATAATATATATAAGTAGATACATTTAGTATCTATATACTTTAGGTATAAAGTATATATATACTTTAGAGATATACTTTATATATATGTATCCTATATATATATATTAGTTTATGTGTTTCCACATAAACACATTAGAATTTTGTTTTCAAGAGCTTTTGGAAACAATTGCATCCACAGGGAAAAGTAACAAGCATCAGGTGATGTCTGGTGCCCATTGTAAGGTTCATCCATGTTTTGTTTTTGTTTTTGTTTTTATTTTTTGATGGAGTCTTGGTTTGCCACCCAGGCTGGAGTGCAGTGGCGCGATCTCGGCTCACTGCAAGCTCCACCTCCCGGGTTCACCCCATTCTCCTGCCTCAGCCTCCTGAGTAGCTGGGACTATAGGTGCCCGCCACCACACTCGGCTAATTTTTTTTTTTTCCATTTTTAGTAGAGATGGCATTTCACCGTGTTAGCCAGGATGGTCTCCATCTCCTGACCTCGTGATCTGCCCGAGTCAGCCTCCCAAAGTGCTGGGATTACAGGCCTGAGCCACTGCGTCTGGCCCATCTATGTTTTGATAGCAATACAGAAGGAGTGCTGTTAGAGCACATTAATATGATGTTTAAAAAGCCATTTCATCACCCAAAACCACTCTCAGTTGGAATAGTTTAATGTTGGAGCAAGAGGTTTTACCCATATAGCATTTGACTACATCATTAATTTACTCCTGAATACAATCTGTTTCCCTTGTAATGAGTTAACTGTGACTCAAAGAAAATGTCTCAAGTATATTTAATGTGTTTTACTTAAGCAGATAAGTAGAATACATTGGATAAGGAGAGCAATTTTATATTTCAGAATGCTTTATGTCACAACTATTTATATATGGCTTTTAAAGTTTGCTGTCTAAAGCTTCTGTTCTGAAGGATGATCTCTTAGAATGCACTGACGCCAATGTCACTCTGCTTACTTTGGTAGGTTGACTGTGGTGAATTCCAGGACCCCAAGGTCTACTGCACTCGGGAATCTAACCCACACTGTGGCTCTGATGGCCAGACATACGGCAATAAATGTGCCTTCTGTAAGGCCATGGTGTAAGTATTATATTCATCAAAGCTGATCCTTGCAAACACAAACTTCCAGAATAAGACTATGACACTTTTTTGAGGTATTATAGAAGACACCCGTTCCTCCCCATAGAGACTGAAGAAGCAAGCTTCAGGCAATTTGATTGAAAACAGATGGGTCAAAAGCAGGAAAAACATTACATACTAAATTATCAGAAAACATAATCTTAATCACTTTATTATTAATTTTGATTATCTTAGAGAAGTTTTTTAAAACATTCATACATCTTATACATTATAACTTATTATATTTAATAATTTTGATATATTTTAACGTTTTAATTTGTTTCTAATTAAAACTTGCAATATCAATATGTAATGAACATATGTCTATATTTATATATATAACACATCTGACTGATTAATACCAAACTTTTCTCAGAATAAAGTTGGTGGTGTAATATAAGATTTGAATTAATAGATGCATATTACTGAGAGGGCTTGAATGTGTCACTTGCTCTAAAATGTCAAACACCTGAATATCTGGTTCAACTTCTTACATCTTCTGTCAGAAAGAACTATAGTCCCTTTGTCATTATCTCTCCTGTGACCTCTACCATTTTAAATTGTATACATATTTACTCTTGGAGAATGAGCAATTGGTACCAAAAAGTCTAAGACTTATGAAAACTCTGAGATTTGTGTAAGATTCATGCTTTCCACAGTTGGCCAGACATCACCTCTGAGTGCATTTAATTAACATCTTCTGAATCATATAAATGGAATTTATAGAATCAAATAATTAAATGGACAGTGCCGTTGTTAAACCTGTTTCGAACTTCTGTGGTGAATACTTACGATAGTGCACTGAATATATATTTGTCTCTCTTTTTTTGTAGGAAAAGTGGTGGGAAGATTAGCCTAAAGCATCCTGGAAAATGCTGAGTAAAAGCCAGTGTTTCTTGGTGACTTGCCAGCTCTTGCGGCCTTCTTTTCTCACTTCTGCTTATACTTTTGCTAGTGGATTCTTTTAATTCATAAAGACATACCCACTCTGCCTGGGTCTTGAGGAGTTGAACGTATGTCTATTTCTCTTGATTCACTTGTCAATAAAGTACATTCTGCAAAAGCATTGACTGTGTTCTTACTTTGAGATCAAGAAAATATATGCATACAACAGAGAATAACAGACCTGGGATAAACTTGGATCAAGAAACCTATTTTCTTTATCTAAGTTAACCATCCAGTCATTGTGAGATCTTGGGAAAATCCCTTCCTTTCTTTTATTCTTAGAATCTCCAGGTTTATAATGAAGGATTCTGGCAACATGACCATATGTTATGCTTAGTTACTTAAAATAAATTTTAAGTTACTATCATTTATTAGATCACATAATATTCATTCTTCCCAATTTCAGAAAAAGTATGTTATATAAAAGTAAAATATTTGTTTTCTACAGACCATTTTTTTAGGCATCTGGAATGGAAAATTTGGACTGTATAATTTCTAAAGACATACAGTATTTGGTTTTCTGTAATAGCAATATCATAAGGTATACCAGATATAACGTAACAAAATATACAACAAATAGTGAATATTCAATCCAGTCACTTAGCAAATAAAACAGCTCCAGTTAAAAGAAGACTGAAGGTTAAAGCACAGCTCTGTTGATAATAAGCTCAATCTCCATGTACTGCCTCAACCCTACGAAAATCCACAGTTTGATACATATACATCTTATTCTGAACATTCACATGAAAGTATTGAGAACTCTTTCTTTGAGTATTTTCATGTAGTAAAGCGTGCTTCTATAAATAACACCTTACTTGGGAAACTCAGACAGAATACATCTCTAGCTACAATGTAATAACCATCACTCCAGCAACAAACATTTACTGGGGCCTACTCTGTGGTAGATTCTGTTCTAGGTGCCTTGGATACAGCGTGGATGGGAGTGAGAGGGGCCAATGACCCTTCAATACTTAACGAAGTTTAAATTCCAACAGTAAGAAATAGACTAAAACAATAAATATTATAATAAATGGCATAATAAGATAGAATGTTATAAAGGCTATTAGAAAAAAATAATACGTTAATATGGATGAAAAATACTTAGGGAAAGGTGGTAACCATTTGCAGTACTAAATCAGTTGGTTCCCGTAGTTTTTATTGGAAGACCTAGAGATGAAGAGACTGGCCAAATAAATATATTGAAGAAGAGCAAAAGGAGACACTAAAAAATAGCCATTAAGGTTGTGGAGCATGCTTGTTTTGTTCAAGATTTAGAAAGAAGGCATTGGTGACTGAAGAGGACTGACTAAATGGGCAAATAATAGAAGATGTCAAAGAGGAATGAGCCTAATTCAGGAGAGACTTTGTAGTTACTGTTAATATTTTTTCTTTTACCTTGATGCATGAAATGTGTTTCTAACAATGCATATTAAGATTATATTTCTGATTTTAAAATATCAAATATATTTTATCCACATAGATGTTATCCCTAATTGTACATAATTAAAGAAGACTGAACTGGCCAGACTGAGAGATGTATTCAATATCTAGATAAAGAGCCAAGGAATAGGTTATATTATGCTAGAAAAACTATATGAGCATTCTGTTCCCTGGTTAAAGATTATTCCTCTTGAAGGACAAAAATGAACACATAATCTGTTATTTGGGTACAGCAGTGATAAGAGAGGGTATCCTCAAGTCACACAGACCAGAATGTGAATCATGGCTCTGATGTAAGTTATGTGCCTTTGAGCAAGTCATTTAGACTTCTTTGTATCGTAGTTTCTTCATCTGAAAAATAAAGATAATAATATCTACATTCTTGTTTTATGATGAAGACTAAGGATATGATGCATGTAAAGCACTTAACCACTAATATGTAACACTACAGCTTACCCTTCAGATTTGGTGAGCATACTAAAAGAATCCAAGTAATAAAGCACAGTTATGTGTCTGCTTGGAATCATTCTACATCACTTTGGTTAGTATTGTCAGCTTAGCAATAAATTTTCCAATCCATGAGTAGAAGTTGTCTTGTGAGGTATTTATGTCTTCTCTAGTTTCTATCACAGTGATTTGTAGTTTTCTTTCATAATTGACATTTTGTTGCATGTGTTGAAGGTCAATACAAAGACCTTTCAATTTGTACACAATTCTTAAGATATAAACTGAAAATCTAAACAGCCATGCATTGTGATTTTTTTAAAAAAGGTATTCCAGTGGCTTTCTAACTTAAAATTTGGAGGCAAATTTTCCTTAAGAGGCTATAAAGTCCCAGTATGTTCACATGTTAATAAGTTATCACATATACTCCACCAATTCACAATCTAATGCACATACTATGTACTCAAAACTTTAATCTTTCACAGCACATTGACAAAGTTGTGAGGAAAACAGGACTACCATGACCAAAAAGATGTTACAGAGTGAACACAATTCTGACAGGGAGAACCATAATCAAGAGTGATTTTCTTCAGGAAACAAACAATTCTACAAAAAACAACATGGGAATAGATGTAATTTAAAATATTGAAGACATTAAATGCAGGACTGTGACTCCATATTACCATTTAGTGTATGCGTTGTATTAGAGGATATAAAAATTAACCCCCCATTTATGGAATGTTAAACTGACGTCTAAGATAGTCAAAGCCTCCCATAATTCAATATCCCACACTAGTTTCTGGTTGTACCCAAAAATAACTACCAGTGAACCATTTCACCTCTTAAATAAAAAGCACTTACACTTATATAATGTGAAGGTGGGATTCCCTCCTTCTTAAATATGTTTCTAGAGCTATTAAAAAACTTGCATTTACAAAATAATTGATTAAAATATTCCTTTGGATTGTACATGTAGAGAGACAAGGACCACTGATAAAACACGGTATATAGTTTTAATCAGACCTGGTTTCTTTCTCTCTGGCTTCATTAGAAGCTGGACTCTTCTCGGTTTTAGTTTCTCCATTTTAAGCAGGTAAATAGTTTCTGGTTATCAGCTTTGGCCTGTTTTCTCTTTGCTCCCACTTTCTCCTTGTTGTTTTTCACTTTTTTTGGTCTGAAGATTTATCCTTTCCTGATGCCTTTTTCGGCTTTGTTTCCACTTTTGCGGGAGCAGGTTCACCTGACAACTAGGCAGATCTTGGGCTCTTCCCTCACAGCCCCTACATTAGGCTGAGTTGGCCTTCTTTTGGGCACATTTGCCATTGGCAGGACAAGTGCTGGGTGCCTGCAGGCCCCAGTGCACCAAAAGCCTTGGTGAGGTTGAGCTACCTGGCCACTCCCGGTCCTCCGGCAGACAAAGGAACTGAGAACCACGGGGACAGTGGAAGAGGATGGAACTTGTAGTTTTCAATATACAAGGCTTTCACATCTTTATTAAAGTTATTTCTAAGTATCTTAATCTTTTTGATGCTATTGTAAGTGAACTTTTCTTATTTCATTTTTTGGGATTGTTGTTAATGTGGAGAAACACCAGTGGTTTTTGTGTGTTGATTTTGTACCTTGCAACTTCAATATTTTTATTAGCTTTAAAAGTTCTTTTACAGCATCTTTAGGGTACTGCCTATAAGATCATGTCATCTGCAAACAGAAATAATTTAATTTTTGCTTTCAAATTTGGATGTATTTTATTGCTTTTTCTTACCTAGTTTATTTGGCTAGAACTTCCAATTCCGTATTGAATAGAAGTAGAAAAAATAGACATCCGTATCTTGTTCCTCTCATAAGGAAAAAGCTTTCATTCTTTATCCACTGAGTTTGATGTTAGCTCTGAGTTTGTTATATAAGGCCTTTAGTAAGTTGAGAAAGCTTCCTTGTATCCTTAGTTTATTGAGTGTTTTTATCATAAAGTCATGTTGAATTTTGTCAAATATGCATCAATTGAGATGATCATGAGCTTTTTTCCTCCCTTTTTTTCTACTAATTTAGTGTATTTCATTGGCTGAACTTTCTATGGTGAACCATTCTTGCAGCAAAGAATAAATCCCACTTGATCATGGTATGTGATTCCTTTAATATGCTGCTGAATATGGTTTGCTAGTATTTTGTTGAGCAATTTTTGCATTAATATTCACAGATGTTATTGATCTGTGGTTTCCTTTTTTGTGTACTCTCTTTACCTGTCTTTAATATCAGGGTAATACAGAGCTCATAGAGTGAGTTAGACAGTGTTCTTTTTTAATGTTTGGGAAAGAATGGTGTTAATTCTTCTTTAAATGTTTGGCAGAATTCTCTAGTTAAGTCATCTGATCAAGAATTTTTCTTCAATAGGTGGTTTTGATTACTGATTAAATCTTGTAGTTATAGGTTTAGTCAGATTTTCTATTTATTCATCCTTAAATTTTGGTAGATTCTGTGTTTCCAGAAACTTATTCATTTTATTTAGTTAATCTAATTTGTTGGCATACAATTGTTCATAGTCTCTTAATTTTCAAAAATTTCCGTAAGATTCATATTAATATATAACTTTTATTTCTGATCTTAGTAATCCGAGAGCTCTCCTTTTCTCTTAGTCAATATATCTAAAGCTTTATCATTTTGAAAAGCCATGTTTTGGTTTTGTTGATTTTTTCTGTTGTTTTTGTTGTCTCTATTTCATGCATCTTTGCTTTCATCATTATTTTTTTCCTTTCTTCAGTTAGTTTTGAATTTAGATTGCCCTTCTTTGTCTAGTCATTTAAGTTACACAGCTTGGTAGCTGATTTGAGTTCGTTCTTCTTTTTTTTTTAATGCACCAACATAGATATTTCATAACTACCAATCTTGCTATGAATGTTTGGCTAGTAACACACATTTTATAAATAGTTTAATTTTTCCCAAAGAACTAATAATTGTTACCTTTTATTTTTTCTTTATCTCTTTAGGGTAGGGATATCTCGAGAGTAGGAGTATTCTTAGTCTTTTATTTATTGTATTCCCAATCTATAAGGCAATGAGTGACACATACTTAGTGCTAATAAATGGGATGTGGGATCAAGAACTTAAATTAAAACCAAATTTACATTAGAATGTTATTGGAGATTTGTTATATTTAATGGTTAACAACTTTGGCCTGTATAGTAAAGTTTTTTAAAAAATCAAATGTCTAGAGTCCAGTCTGGTGTAAAGCACCTGGTGATAGGATAATAGAAATTATAAGAAATGTGGTGACCTGTAAACTAAATGCCCCATCAAGACAAAAACCATAGCAACAAAGATAGAACAGAAAACATGTGAACTAGGCTCAGTCCATGTATCTCTGCTGCTTTAGAAACTCACGCTTTTCCACTAGGGGAAGGCATGTTCTAATATTAAAAATTATATACTGTATAAATGTGTGTATATGTATATGTGGATATATATATATATATATGTGGATATATAAATAATTTAAAACACTTGGGGAAATATAGTTTGTGAATTAAATTATTAAAAAAAGAATACAACCAAGATGACTTTTTAATCTAAAAATTTCTAAGGGGATGAAATGAGAATAGGAGATATATAGCAGTCAGAGATGGATTGATATTCAGGAATGGAGTAAGGGTACAAGAGTGGATGCCAACAAACTAGTAGTGAGAAATGAAGAAAATTAACTCTCAATTTTGTTGCCACAAAAGTATATGAGGTCATTTGCTGAGCAACGAAAATGGTAGTAGTAGAAAGAATCTCACAAATCTCAGGTCAGAGCAACAATGGCAATTACCTAAATTACTTTATTATATGAATATTTGACTTAATAAGCACAGTCCTTAACTTCTCATTTCACAGGAAACTGTTAGCTCATCCAATAAAATCTAACTCATTCTGTGGCACTGATCTTGTTAGATGAGCAATGCTTTGGAAAGTTTTATAGGCTTAAGCAAACATCATTAAATACTTTCTTACTGAGTTTTTAAAGTCGTATCCAGCCCCTCCTATATGTGTCATAACTAATTATAGGTTGATTTCTGGGACTTACTGAAAACTTTCTTACTGTTTTATATTCACAAACACATAAGAATCTCATAAATACATCACTGTGTATGCATTCCTTCCCACCCCTCTAAGGACACTAGCGTTTTGTTTTTAAAATCTGAGAATCTGGAAAGAAACTCACTTCGACTTGCTAATAAGCAATGTACATACCTGGTTTGTAGGAAGTGCTTGTACTATTGTGCTTAGATGAGAAATATGACATGGTAGAAATACACTGAGAGGAATAGAAATGTGTAGTCTAGTAAGCAGAATGTGTAAAGCCAAAATATGTTAAAGAAGAATGTTCACTTTTAAAAACAGATATGGGGGTACACCTGCATTTTTGTTGTGTGAATTTTTGCATAGTGATAAAGTCTCGGCTTTCAATGTAACTACCACCCCAATAGTGTGCATTGTATCCATTAGTTAACTTCTTATACTTTACCTCTTTCTCATCCTCCCACTTTTCTGAGACTTCAATGTTTATTATTCCACTCCCTATATCCATGTATACATATTATTTAGCTCTCACTTATAATTGAGAACATGAGAACATGCAGTACTTGACTTTCTTTTCCTGAATAATTTCACTTAAGATAATGGTCTCCAGTTCCTGTTGCTGCAAAATACATGATTTCATTTTTTATGCCTAAGCAGTATTCCATTTTCTTTATGTAGACGTACACTTATAGACACTTAGGCTGATGGTTGATTCCATATCTTTGTTATTGTGAATAGTGCTGCGATAAACTTCTAAGTGCAGGTATCTTTTTCATATAATGATTTCTTTTTTGTAGATACCTAGTAGTGGGATTGCTGAATTGAATTGTAGTTTTCTTTTTAGTTCTTTGAAAATCTCCATACTGTTTCAATAGAGGTTGTGCTAATTTACATTCTTACTAACAGTATCTAAATATTCCCTTTTCTCTGCATCCTCATCAACATCTGCTAATTTTTGACTTTTTAATAATAGCCATTCTGGCTGATGTAAGATGGCACCTCATTGTGGTTGTATTTTGCCTTTCTCTGATTATTAGTCATGTTGTGCTTTTTAAAAATATGTCTTTTTGGCCAACTGTATGTGTTCTTTTGGAAGATGCTTGTGTTCTTTGTCCACTTTTTTTGTTGTTTGTTTGTTTGTTGTTTTTCTTGCTGAATTGTTTGAGTTACTTGTAGATTCTGGATATTAGTCCTCTGTTGAATGCATACTTTGCAAATCCCATTCTGTAGGTTTTCTATTCATTTTATTGATTATTTCTTTTGCTGTGAAGAAACATTTTAGTTTAATTTAGTCCCATTGATCTACTTTTGTTATTGTTGCATTTGCTTTTGAGGTCTTAGTTATGAACACTTCGCCTAGGACAATGTGCAGAAGAATTTTTCCTAGGTTTTCTTCTGAAATTTTTATAGTTTCAGGGCTTACATTTAAGACTTTAATTCATCTTTTTGTTAATTTTTTGTTTATGGTGAGAGATAGGAGACCAGTTCTTTTTTTCTACATATGGCTATCCACTTTTCAAAGCACCGTTTAATGAATAGGGTATCCTTTCCTCAGTTTATTTTTTGTTGACTATATGGCTGTAAGTATGTGACTTTTTTTTCTGGGTTCTGAATTATTGATGATACTGGTATGAGATGCAATAAGTTAGAGAGGATAAGTTGTGAGATTCAATATTTAATACGTTAGTTGAGAATACAAGCTCTCACTTATTATTGCATATTTAGACAATAATTTCACAAATACACTCCAGTACCCCACAACCCTTACACCCTTCAAGTAATTTTTCACAAAGTGAAAACAATGATCTTTGAAATTATTTTTAATCATGATGCTTTTTATATGACTCTCATTACCTTTATAGTAAGAATAATATAAACTCAAGTCTTCAGCATAAAACTCTAGATTCGACCAAGATGCAGTAAGAGGGAGTGGTTTTATCCTCATACCTAAAACAACTAATAAACTAGACAAAATATACTTAACAATGTTTCTCATACATTGGACACCAGGCACAGGATATTGATTCTCAAGGGAAGAAATAAATGAAGTGAGACCTAAAATGGCACCTGTTTGCTCCTTGGAGATTTTTCAGGTGAAAGCACAGGAAGGTGAAACCTAAGCGGACCTTAAATCTCCATGAGGTGAAGACAAGCAACTGGAGTTCAGAGGGCAGAGTAAGAGAGGTTGGGAGCTCTACAGAGACACCCTTTCTAGTCTTCAGCTCGATGTTGATCATGATGTGTGTGTTAGGAAACTACACAAGGCCAAGAAAAGAACACCCTAAATGAAGTACATAGATAATAATCCTTGGAGTTCACACAGAACTGAAAATATTTTGTGGTCCTACCAACAGAGTGAAAAACTTCATAATACATGAGTAGCATGTAGAGTGTTCGGTAGGGCATTGCCTCTGTAGTGTGTGGGTACAAGTGGCCCTAGAATAAAGGCTACTCTGGTTTATCTAACAAAACATTAAAGCAAGTCTCTCACACACACAAACATCAAACCTTTTCCAAGTAATTTAATTGTATTCAGGGACAGAGATGAAAAGTATTTAAAGAAAATTTTTTAAAATCCAGTGTCCAACAAAGTGAAATTCAAAGTCTGGTATCCACAGAAGCAGGAAAATATAACCCGTAATATGAAAAAATATGAATCAGGTAAACAGACTCAGAAATGAGACAAATAGTATAATTGATGATGAGGGCATTAAATCAGCTATCCTATGTGTTCAAGAAGGTAAAAGAAAAATAGAACATATTAAGTAGATTCAAGAAAGATATGTATTTTTTAAAAGTGTATTTTTAAAGATGAGAAAACACAATGCTTGGAGAGGAAAATGTACTATATGGTTATTAACAACAGATTAGACAATGCAGAAAAAAGGCTTGTAGACTTGAAGACACAACATTAGAAATCAACAAAAAGAAAACAGAAAAAATATTCTGAAGAAAAAAATGAAGAGAGCATTAGTAAGCTGTGGGACTTCATGCAGCTTATGAGAAGTGGTAAAAATTATGAAAAATGTGAAGAAATAACAGAAATAATCTTAATTTGATAGAAACTACAAACTCATAGATACAAAGATCTTAGTAGATCTCAAGCACAAGAAACATGAAGGACACATAAAAACCTTTTTTTAAAGTTCCATCTCTGCATTTGAGTCTAACCATTACTCTCATTTCCAAAAAAAATATACTTTCATTCTTATTTGTTTTATTTCTATAGTATTCTTTATTCTTAGAATGCTGGTTATCCCTTCAAGTGCTTCAACACTTTCTAATATCTCTGAAGGCCAGGTCCTTTGTGGAGCCTGGTCATGACCATCTCTGCTCAACCACTCCTCCATCCTACTTCCAAGTGAATATGGTCTCTTTAGTGGTTCTCTACTTATTTGTGTATAACTTTAAATAAAATTTTTATCCTGTTGCCTATGAGCTTCTCTTACTCATCTTTAAAATACTAATAATCAGTAGGTTCCACCCAGTAAGTGTTTGAGAAAAAAATGAAGAATGTAAGCTCTATGGATATATCTTTGTTGTTACTATATTTTCAGCATCTAATAATACTTAGAGTAACAGTCCTCAATTATTATATTCAAAGACGAAAGGACTTTTCATTGGTTCACATTTGTAAAATCAAATGGTGTCTATATGCTTCCATGTGCAAAACAAAAGATCCATGAGCAATATCCTAGTGTGTATGCACCTGTGTTTGTATGTATATTTGTGTGTATGTAAGTGTAGATTTGATGGTGAGAAAATATACACATAATTAATGAAATAAAAAAAGATAATTTCAGATACTGAAAAGTTTTATGTTGACAATAAAACACATTGATTTAGGTTGGAGTATTTTAAATAATTAGGAAAATCTTTACTGAACTAGTAATGTTTGAACTGTTACTTCTGGAAAGAAGAAATGGCCGTTTACATTTCTGGCTCAGTAGTTTTCCAGGCAGAGGAAACAGTAACAACAATGAGGTAAACAGTGAATGATGGATTTGAGAAAGAGAAAGAACACAAGTGTGCGTGGCATATAAGTACAAGGACCAAAGTCAACCTGTGAATTACTTGTTAAAATTAACACGTAAACAAGACCAAGTAACAAGTAAACCAAGTAAAACAGGTAAACCAAGTAAACAAGAAACCATCATGCATAGGCTGACTAAAAGCAAGAGGCCGAAGGAAACAGCCCCATGATTCACATTCACCTTGAATGTCTAGAGTTTCTTATTCGATGTTTGTTGAGAGTGCCCTCTTACTTTGTCCGTTAAATCCCTTGACTTCAAAATTCCTCACATCAGCATTTTTATTTCCCTGGTAGTTGTGCCACCAAGCCTTATTAGTAATAAAATTGTGCACAAATTGTGCAAATCATCCTATAGGTTACTGCATAGTGAAAGCTCTCTGACCCAAGGCTTTACTGGAGGCAAGTCTAACTTATGCAAAATGGAAGATGATGACTCGATTGTAATTATCACCATGGGCTAAACAGTGGAAACTATGGGTATGTTACTTGTAGTACATTTCATTCTACCTAAACACTAGTTTTTGACTATTGTTCCTGTCTGTTAAGGCCTGACGTTTCTTTGGTTTCTGGTGTCTCAACTCTTTGGGGAAATACATTACATAATTAAGGTGGGGATTGTAACTGATTACCACATTTATAGGTACTTAGATTCATTCATATATCCACTTAAAATACAGCCTGTAGAATGTCAACAGTGAACTCTATTAACATATTTCCTATAAACCATGCAGATCTTATTGACCAAGAAGCCATCAGGTACCCTTCTGCTTTTTATTAGTGTGGCCTATTCATTCCTCTTTGCAGGTGAGTTTTATGGAATTCTGGAACAGACTGGTCAATGACTGAAGTTGTAACATGATTTTCTTTATGACGATAATAAAGATGGTTAATCATAGTGACTACAAATCACACTTTTAATTTAGAAGGATTTTTTATTTATAAATTAGCTCCTTTAATTTTCACAAAAATGCTAGGGAAGAGATAGCTTTATCAAATTCAAAAAGCAATGTTACATGTCAAAATGCGAAGACCTGCTCTAGGTCAAACAGGCCTCTTAATCTAGGAGTCCCAGGATTAGGAGTTATGTTCCCCTTAGTAAACCACAATTAACAACATACGTTTACAGACAAGTTTCATCTTTAAAAAAATAAATGTATATTGAATCAGAAATTCTCATCTTAAGTCACCTCCAACAAATTATTGTCTAAAGAGCTTCAACTGCTAGAATTTTGGTGAGATCCTCTTATTTTACAAATAGCTGTTGCTATTTTTTACCCTCTGGGTAGGCAAAGTGAAGAGATGACTAGATAGGTAAGTATATAGAGAAAGACGAGAGAGAGAGAGAAAGACAGAGAGAGAGAGAAATTAAGATTAACTTGCATAACACATAGCTAAAAAAGGACAGACACTTTGGGTCATTTGACTCCATTGCTATTGTTGTTTCCACCAAGTATAATGACTACTGAAAGAAAAGCCTTGGTCTATCATTTCACTCCAAGACATATGAAACACATTATCCTCCTCCTTAAATATGTGGGTGTGGTGAGCCTGCTCCAAGCCAGAATTTTGACCTTACTCTCAAATGTGAAGGAGAGTAAAAATGGAAGACAATTCTACAGGTGGGAAAATTTCCATTATTATAAGAAAAATTTAATGTTTCAGTTAAGATAACTGTAGCATCTAAAAAAATTCATCAAAAAGTCTTCTGAAATGATTTGGAAAATAGGTACATAAAGAGAGATGGAGCAATCTTACTCCATGCAACCAAGAACACCTTCAACAAATAGACAGTCTCTAAGACCTCAGAGTATGAACTTGATGAGAATTTACTTTATCACTGCCCGACCTACAAGACACTCAACAATATTTATTATTGATATTGCTATTGTGTCATATCAGCAGTACTAGAGTTAGAAAAAAGCATGGGCAGGACAGATGAGAGCACTGAGAGTTTAAGAGGCAATTGTTTAGGCAAAATACAAATACATCTGCTGTGACCCATTTGTTATTTGGAAATTTACTACATTGAGTTCCATTAATGAGTATCTGCATGTGAAAATAACTTCTAAAAATTTACCTATTGTGATAGAGACATAGTAGAACAAATATAGCAAAATGTTAATTGACTAATCTTGATGGTGTGTGTATTGATTAGCTCATTTTCATGCTGCTTATACCAATATACCTGAGACTGGATAATTTACCAAGAAAGAGGTTTAATGGCTTCACAGTTTCATGTGGCTGCAGAGAGCTCACAATCATGGCAGAAGGCAAAAGGCGTGTCTTACATGGAGGCAGACAAGAGAAGAGAGAATCAAGCAAAAGGGGTTTCTCCTTATAAAACCACCAGATCTTGTGAGAATTATTCACTAAACAAGAACAGTAAGAGAGAAATTGCCTTCATGATTTAATTATTTCCCATTAGGTCCCTCCCACAACATGTGGGAATTATGAGATTCAGTAAGAGATTTGGGTAGGGACACAGCCAAACCATATCAGTGGGTTTTCACTGCAGAATTCTTTAATTTTATCTGTATATTACAGCGGTTCATAATAAAATTTTTGAAAAATTAACCTGAGCTGTAAGTGTATATATATATATACACACACACACACATACATACACACGTATACATACACATGCATATGTGTATATATATAAACAATCCATCCATATATATGTGAGTGTATATATATATATATTTATGTGTGTAAAAAAATATATATATATTTTTGTGTGTGTGTGTGTTATATAAACAATCCAACTCTATCTGGTTCCATAAGTTTCCTTTGATACTCATGTGAATTCCAGTCAGTTTAGAAGATAATTATGCAGGGAGAAAAAGTTGCTTTCTTACTATAGGAAACTTAAACTTTGTCTCTTTTGATGCCATAAAATTGCTTGTTTGATTAAAAGAAACAATCTATTATTTTCAAACTTCTCCTTCTTCTAAGTAAGTTGAAGAGAAAATCAAACACAATCCAGAACCACTAAATCTGAAAGTCTTAGAATTGGAAGTAATTGGAAAAATGGTCTAGTTCATCTCTCCTCCCAAAGTTGAAATTTTCTTTAGAACTCTAAAATATTTATCCGGAACTTCCTTATACTGTTTCTGCTCTCTGTAACTAAACAGTTCAAATGATATCTTTCTTCTCCATAGTGATGCCCTTGAGAAGATGGAGCCAATGACCATAACACACCTGAGCTTGTGCTTTTCTGAGCTTACATTTCCTACTGCCATAAATCTACTTCATGCTTTATGGTCTCCAGACCTCACATTATCAAAGTTATCTTTTGGACATGCTCCAATTGATTCCAGGTTCTCTTATTTAGAGAAACCAATCTTGAAGACAATATTCCAATGTCTAATAACATTGAGCTTATGACTAACTAAAAATCCCAAGGTGATTTTCCCATGAGCTGCTGTTTGACGTAATAACTTGAAGCAACAATGCCTATTGTGTAATGTTATTCCTTAAACATGAGTTCTACTGTCTCCTGTTACCTCATAAAAATGCATTACTTGTCATCATTCATCTTGATGAATACTGTATGCATTCATTACTACTAATGACAAATATTCAATGCATTTTTACTTGCTTTTAAAAGATAATTTAAGGTAAATAACTGACACATAAATCACTTGAAAGTTTCTCTTGTGGCCATATAAACGTGGAGAACAAATAATACTAACGAAAGATAAGCCATCCCTTAACAATAAAAAAGTGAACACCGAATTTACCACTTTCCCAGATGGGTTTCATCATTTTAATTTTCTTCTGGAAGGAAGATATCGAATAGACAGATATTAAAGTTTGAATATTTATGGGAGTTGGGGCAGGGATGGAGCTAATTTTGAAAATGACAGTTTATTCAAGAAGCAATACCTTCCAGTTTGTGAAAATTACTCTGTAATTTATTAAAGACAGTGACAGTGTTTGGCAGTTAGGGTGAAGAATTTTTCCAATATATAACATGGTGGTAGCGAGCATGGTTTCTCTGAAGAGCACCTACTGCAGAGTTAGGCTTAACTCCACCCAACAGCCAAGTCTGAAACAACTGGCGGTACCATGAGGGCTTTCATTTTCTTTCTCTTCATACTCCTGGCCATGTTCTCAGGTAAGAAAGTCACAGTCAATAGCTTTCCTTCTAAATCTCAAAGCAAAGAATTAAAAATGTTAAGTGATTTAGCAATACATTGTCAAAATATTTAAAAATAGGCAATCCATTAGACAGAGAAATGGAAGAAGGTGAATTTCCAACAAAATAAATATAGATCCGGAGTCATAAAAACAGTGACTAAATGAAGTAAGAGTGAATAGTTTGGTGTGGCTGAAGAGAAACAGATACAAGGGAATAGGAAAGGCAAGACATTAGACTGGAAAGATGAATTTAGACTAAGGGACTTACGAGTTTGTGAATGTTCAAGTTCATAATTTGTAAGGAAATGGTTTTGTGATATGATCCTGGGTTGCATGTTAAATAATAATGTGTTCAAATCCTGATTCTTTTTCCCATTCGTGTGATTCGAGAAAATTTGTTTAACTTACTTGAATCTCAATTTTCTCATTTGCAAAATGGAAATCATTATTCTTTCCTATAGGATTGTTTCGGGAACTATACACATAATAGCTTTAGTTACCATTACTTGTGTTTTCTTAGGTACTTGACTCTCAACTTACATTTCTCTATTCCTTACCTCAGTAAAGTTAAGTGATTTTCAGACATGTAAATTTCTAGCTTTGAGATGTAAATTTCTCAAGGTATCAAACAACACAGCTAATAAGTTTCTCAAGACAAAAGTTGCGATAATGAAGCTGATTCTAATTTATCCCCAAATCATAAGCTCCCACTTGACCATCTTTCGTATACCTAGTGAAATGAAATAATAAAAGTAAAGTGCCTCAGATCCCCCTCTTCTTACATTTGTAGCATCAAAGTAGTGGTTCTCTTCTCATTGGAAAAATTGCAAAGCTGTTTCAGAGTTTTGAGTACAAGAGTGATAATATTCATCTTGCTAAGAAATATCCGTCTTGTGGTAATATTAAAAATGAATTACATGTAAGAAAAGTTGTACAGTAATACCACTGAGGAGCTGCTGAAGTAACAGAGTCAAGAAAAAAAAAAGGAGAATTAAGTGATAGAATTAGAGAAAAGAGGAGAGCAATAAGGGTGTGTGTGTGTGTGTGTGTGTGTGTGTGTGTGTGTGTGTGTTTTAAGGGGGAAAAACAGATATTCAGATAAAATTCCTCTATAGAACATATATTTCATATTTCATGATGGCAAGTACTAGAACTGTTGTGACTTTCAGTGCCTTGCTAAGTGCTAGAAGGTATTTTGTGATGGAAGAAAGTGTATTAACTAATACCAGATTCAGTGATTATATAGATTGGAAGATGAAGAAGAGAGATGAATCAGAAAAGCAATGCCAAGCACATCCTAGAGTTTGTAAAATCAGAAGGGAAGAAATGCAAAATAAAACAAAGCTGAAGGTACTTATTTTCCAAGTTTTTAGCTTAAAAAATAGATGGTAAAACCACATTATAATATCTCAATTGCCTCTTATTACTCAAAAATTCACCCCTAGTTTTTATTTCATAAATTTACTTATGTATGTAAGAAATGATGTATTATTAGGATTTTTATTGATTCATTACTTACAATAGCAAAAGAGGGAAATAAACTACCTGTTTATTACTAGAACACTGGTTAAGTAAATTATGGTAAACCCATAAAATAGGATACTATGCAACCAGTGAGGGGAAATAAATAAACATGCTCTATATGTATTGATGTAGCAAAACCTTCATTATATTGATTGTCCTTGGAGAAAACAAGGAGTAGAACTCTGTGTAGAGTGTGCCACCGATTGTGTGGATAATTATATTCACATATGTTTGTAAATACATAGGATATCCATCAAATAATTCACAAAAACCTGTAAATGTGATGGTGTTTTAGGCACGTTACTTTTACCATTTCCTAGGAAATAGGAAATAATTATATCCTAGGTAGGAAATTATTTTTGTGGGGGATTTGGAGTGGGGGTACAGACCGGAAAGAAAAGGAAAGTAATTTTAAACTGTTTACTCTTTGCATCTTTAGGATTTGGCTCCATTTACTTGTGTCACCTGTTAAAAAAACTGAAAATCATTAATAAAAATATGTTGCCAACTTTTTTTTCCTATTTCGTCCATATATCTACTTTAATTGATTTCTACTTGGTGTTAGTAACTGTTAATGAGCAATGTTTTATTCCTAGAACTGAAAGAATCCGTACATGTACTCATCTCTCAGCTAAAGAAAATTATTTTTTCTCATTAATGTCTCTGGTTGAATCTTACGTTTCTTATGTACCTCCTCCTCCAGGAAGAAGAAAGGATATCATACTCTCCGCTTCCTTGATTAGGAGACTATTGTCTAGTTTACTTCTCACATGATAGCATTGATCATTCTACTGGAATATAAAGTCCCACTTATTTGCCCAACTACTAGACTTCTCAGCTTCATGTGGGCAGGGCCATGAATATCTTGTTCATTCCTAGTTCTTTCTAAGGTTCTTTTATAATAATGAATTCTTTAAATTTATATTTTTTGTTAAATTGAATGAATGTCTAAGTTATATCCACAAACCATATCCACACTATACCACAGTTTAGTTAAGCAGGTTGCTAACTACTAAGTTTCTGTGTCTTGACTAGGACCTTAATCACCTGCAGTAGTATACCATAGCATGCTCAGTGCATACCAATTGATTATCATTTGACTTTACTTAAATTGACTTGAAGGTACAAATGTGTATATTTATGGAAATGTAAAGCAGAGCAATTGAAAATTCAAGTGAGACCCTAAGTATACATCTGAAATAATCAACATCGGAATGATTTAAAAATGCATAGATTAAAAAAACTACCAAGAAAGCCTATGCAGAAAACAAAATGTAAGCCTAATTAAAACCTTTAAGAGAACCCCACATTAGGAAAGAGAATAAAGAAAGAGGAATTATCAAGCAAGAAAGAAAGGATGAGAAAAATAACACTTCTGCCAAAAAAAAGGATAAGAAGCATAGACCTAATGCATTACTTTTATACTTAGCTCTAAAGTCACTCCATTTGTTTATTTATTGTTTTTTAGATCCTGCTCACTTTGGAATATAATCTGGAAAAACATAAAACATATACACATACACACAATTATATATATTTCATTAGGGCATAGGTGGGCTTCCCAAATAAGTTGGAGAAGCAATAAAACATAGGTTTTAAGAAATAATTGTGATATTTACCATTTTGTTAAGTAGTTTGACCGAAACAGAAAGAAGAAATATAACTACCAGAGAGAGCGTCATTGATCCTAGGCCTTTTGTTGGAAATGGTGAACATAAAGCTGATTGAAAAAACATGTTCTGAAAGAGAAAGAAAACATCTGTTTTGGGGATGGAAATGGAAAGAAAGATGGCTACAGATAACATGTATAGAGATGGAAGAGAGAAGAATAAAGTGGGGCTCACGTCTGCCAGCCTTTTCCTGTCTGGAAAGTTGATGGCGTCACCTTTAAAGTGAAGCTGGAAAATTAGAAATAAAGTACTTAATGTGAAAAAATAAGTTTATAATGAGCATTGAGCAGAGCCAGTTTGATTCATCAGAAAACCACTTAAAGGAATTGGGGTAGAATGAAGGCTCAATTCAAATACTTCAGACTTTATGATTTAGAAATGGGGCAAGTTGGATTGATCCTCTAATTTTTGAAATCCATGTAGTACAGTAAAGAATAAAAAAAGGAGGAACCCAAATATTCAGGATATGAGGAAGAACAGGAAGATTTTATCTTGGGGTTTGGTTAAAAAAACAAGAAAACATTAAAAACATACTGTATCTTGGACAAATGTTGATTTAAAATTATTTAATGTAAATAACTTTATTTTCATTTTTTCTGGTTGTGTTATTATTCCAGCATCTTCAACCCAGATTTCAAATACCACTGTTTTCAAACTAGAAGAGAATTCAGAACCTGCACTTATTCTGGAGAAAAAAAATGAAGCTAACCATCTAGGAGGACAAAGGGATTCTAATGAGCAAGGAGGTAGTTATACACAAGGAAATCCGGGAACATTTAGTCTTCAAGGACAACCAGGATATTTTAACAAGCTAGAGAAACCAAGAAACTTTAAGCCAGGGAGAACAGGAGTTTTAAACCAGTCTGAGATTTTAAAAAATTCAGGAAAATCTAACCAAAAAGGGAATCCAGAATCTTCTAATATGCAGGAAAAATCAGGATCTTCTAGCCAACTAGGGAAACCAGGGTTTTCTACCCAACAGGGAAATCCAGGGTCATCTGGCCAACAAGGGAAACCAGGGTCATTTAGCCGGAAAGTGATGGTGGGGTCATCTAGCCAACAGGGGAAGCCAGGATCATCTAGCCAACAAGGGAATCTAGGGTCATCTACCCAGAAAGGGAATTTAGGATCTTCTAGCCTACAAGGGCATCTGGGTTTATCTAGCCATCAAGGGAAGCCAGAGTCATCTGGCCAGCAAGGGAAGCCAGGGTCATCTAGCCAACAGGGAAATCTAGGATCTTCTAGCCAACAAGGAAATCCAGGGTCTTCTAACCAACAGGGGAAGCCAGGGTCGTCTAACCAACAAGGAAATCTAGGATCTTCTGGCCAACAGGGGAAGCCAGGATCTTCTAGCCAACCGGGGAAGCCAGGGTCATCTAGCCATCAGGGGAAGCCAGGGTCATCTAGCCAACAAGGAAATCTACTTTTATCTAGCCAGCAAGGGAATCAAGGACCTTCTAGCAAACAGGGGAAGCCAGGGTTATCCAGACATCAAGGAAATCTACGATTATCTAGCCAGCAAGGGAAGCCAGGGGCATCTAGTCAACAAGGGAAGCCAGCGGCATCTAGCCAGCAAGGAGATCTAGGGTCATCTAGCCAGCAAGGAGATCTAGAATCTTCTAAGAATCAGGGGAAGCCAGGGTCTTCTAGCCAGGAAGGAGATCTAGGATCTTCTAAGCATCAGGGGAAGCCAGGGTCATCTAGCCAACAAGGAGATCTAGGATCTTCTAGGCATCAGAGTAAACCAGGATCATCTAGCCAACAAAGAAAATTGAGGTCACTTTACAACCAACGACAAAGAAAAAATATCGACAACACTTTCAATGGCAATATAAAGGACTTTCAGGTTAGTGTTAATAACTTCTTTTTCTCAGTCAACTTGACCCAGCAATTCTCTTTTCCAAGACTTAAAATGCTTTAAAAACCACAATGTGTTAACAAAGAATCACTTGCAATGACACTGATTAAACAAAATGAGAGAACTTTGGAGCTGATTATTTTCATGCATAACACTTATGATTATTAATGAATGTACTGCCCTTCTATTCTATCTTTCATTTCCCTCTATTATTTTCCACTCAAACCTCTCTACCTATACTAGAAAAACTCAAATCCTCATCAACTGAGCCCACAACTTTGCCACGTTTAGTTTTCATGTCCATTTTTATCCCATCCATAATCTACAAATCACTGAAGTAATATTCCTAAATCAAAAATCCTACCCTACTTGAAATTCCCCAGTGGCTTCATACCACCTAGATGATGTAACTTAAACTCCTAAACAGAATTTACAGATTTTCATGATTATACTGCATACTGTTTAGCCTCATTTCATATCACTGTTGCTCACACACCACCCATGTCATACAGAGCCCTTTGATTTTCCACTCATGTATTCCTAATACTAGTGATTTTTTCTATTATTAAACACACCTTATTGCTTTGTAATTGAGTGTCTATTTATTCAGCTAGATAATGAACTTCTTGAAGAAAGTACCATTTATTTTCAAACCTGTAACCCCAGAACCTAGAATAAGTGTGGCGTATAGTAAGTTCTCCTGAATTGCATGTTAGATGGATAGTTAAATGCCTGCTATTTGGAAGCCACCATTTCAAATAGGTGAACAGCTATCTGATGCACATGTCTCCCATATTCCCTTCTGAGTCCTGCTGCGCTTTTACTTTCACTTGCCTGCCTCTCTTCCAATAATCAGCCTCCTAATTTATTTAACAATTGCTTTGAATATGCCATTTGATACTCACATTCAAAACCATTTTCCAGAACACTTTCTCTAACTTATCATCTTAATGGAAACTTTATTTTTTTTACCTCATAAATTTTCATCCCTCACAAGCCTTCCGACGAAAGTCATTTGTTCTCTTAGTTATTATCACTTGGCTGGCATGAAGTAGCAATCTCTCAGAGAGACTCCCTGCCTTTCAGATCTTAATGCCATCACCAGCAGGTCTCTGAGTTTTTAGGATGTCACTTAAAATTTTGTAATTTTATATTTATTCTAGAATAGGAGAAATAACCATGTCCAGTTAACAGAGTAAGTGCGAAATAAATTGATCTTCATGAAAGGGTTGTATGATTTGGAAAATATGGAGGTATTTTTTATCTCCCTATAACATCTCAGCTCTGAGAATACCACATCCTCTAGCAAAAATGTCTCATCATTCTCATTAATGTCTCTGTTCTCACCTGCTAGTCAGGGCTTCCTTATATTCACAGGCTTCTGCCATTTAGCTCACATCCAAAGAAAACACATCAGGAATTATTTAAATGAATCCTGCATAATCCTACTTCCTGTATTTTTTTTCATGGATATACCAAAAAAAAGGGAATCAACAAATTATGACTGTATGTGTTTTGCATTTGCTTGTATGACTTTTTCCTGACTATTGTTTTTCCATGTAGAGGAAGAATAGCCTCCAGAAAATTAAAATAGAGGCAGTCTGACATACAGTAAGAGCAGACAACTTGGAGGAGATAACAGAGTTTGAATCACATCTTGGACATTTAATCTACCCATAATTTTAAGCTTGTCACTTAAATCCATTATGCCTTTATGCGTGCAGGTATAAAATAGGACAAAATATACTCTTTTTAAATTTTTGTAATTTTTTAATATTTTGAAGGTACATGGTAGGTATATATATTTATGTGTTACACAAGGTATTTTGATACAGCCATGCAATGTATAATAATCACATCAAGGTAAATGGGGTATCCATCTTCTCAAGCATTTATCCTCTGTATTATAATCCAACTATACTCTTTTAGTTATTTTAAAATGTCCAATTCAATTACTTTTGACTAGAATCACCCTGTAGTGCTAGTGAATGCTAGGTCTTATTCATTCTATATTTTATACTTATTAACCATCTTCACTTCTCCTCCTCTCCCAGCTACACTTCCCAGCTTCTAGTAAACATCCTTCTACTGTCTATCTCCATGAGTTCAATTAAGAAAAATAGCTCCCACAGATAAGTGAGAACATGTGAAGTTTGTCTTTCTGTGTTTGGCTTGTTTCACTTAACATAATAGCCTCCAGGTCCACCCATGTTATGCTAATGACAGGATCTCATTCTTTTTTATGGCTGAGTAGTACTCCACTGTGTATATGTATCACATTTTCTTTATGCATTCATTTCTTGATGGAAACTTAAGTTGCTTCCAAATATTGGCTATTGTGAATAGTGCTGCCATAAACATGGGAGTGGAGATATCTCTTAAATATACTGACTTCCTTTCTTTTGGATATATGCCTAGGAGTGGGATTACTACATCATAAGTTACCTCTATTTTTAGTTTTTGAGGAACCTCCAAACTATTCTCCATGTGTTTATATTAATTTACATTCTTACCAACAGTGTACAAGGATTCGCTTTCCTCCACATTCTCGCCAGAATTTTTTACTGCTTGACTTTTGAAAAAGAGCCATTTTAACTGGGAAGAGAAGATGTATCATTGTAGTTTGTATTTGCATTTCTCTGATAATTAATGATGCTTAGCACCTTTACATATACTTGTATTTATACTTTTGAAAAATATCTACTTATATTTATTCTCTGGAAAAATATCTATACAGATTTTTTTGCCCATTTTTTAATTGAGTTACTAGATTTTTTACTGTAGATTTTTTGAGCTCCTTACAATATTCTGGTTATTAAGCCCTTACCAGGTGAGTAGTTTGCAAATATTTTCTTTCATTCTGTGGGTGTCTTTTCACTTCATTGATTGCTTCCTTTGCTGTGCAGAAGTTTCTCAGCCTGATGTGGTCCATTGGTCCATTTTTGCTATGGTTGTCTGTGTTAGGCATTACTCAAGAAATCTTTGCCAGTCTAATGCCCAAGAGAGTTTCACCAAAGTTTTCTTGTAGTAGTTTCATAGTTTGAGGTCTTAGATTTAAGTCTTTAATCCATTTTGAGTTGATTTTGGTATATGGTGAGAGATAGGATTGTAGTTTCATTTTTCTGTATATAGATATCCAGTTTTCCCAGCATCGTTTATTGAAGACTGTCCTTTTCCCAGTGTATGTTCTTGGCACCTTTGCCAAAAATGGGTTCACTGTGGACATATGGATTTATCTCTGGGTTCTCTATTGTGTTCCACTGATTTATGTATCTGCTTTTATACCAGTACCATGCCATTTTGGTTACTATAGCTCTATAGCATAATTTGAACTCAGGTAATGCGATTCCCCAAGTTCTCTTTTTTGTTTCATTTTCTTTTGCTTATGATAGCTTTGGTTATTCTGGGTATTTTTTGTTTCCGTATAAATTTTAATATTGTTTTTTCTATCTCTGTGAAGAATGTCATTGGGATTTTGATAGGGATTGCATTGAATCTGTAGATTGTTTTGGGTAGCATAGACATTTTAACAACATTGATCCTTCCAATCCATGAACATACAATGCCTTTCCATTTTTTAGTGTCCGCTTTAATTTCTGCACCAATGTTTTATAGTTTTTATTGTAGAGATCTTTCACTTCGTTGGCCAAATTAATACCTATGTATTTAATTTAATTTGTAACTAAGGTCAATTGAATTACTTTCTTGATTTCTTTTTCTGATTGTTCACGATTGGCATGTAAAATCCTACTGATTTTTCTGCATTGATTTCCTTTCCTGTAACTTTACTGAATTTGTTTATCAGTTCAAATAGTTTTTTCGGTGGAGTCTTTAGGTTTTTCCAAATATAAAATCAGATTATCTGCAAACAAGGATAATTTGGCTTCTTTCTTTCCAATTTGGATGCCCTTTACGTCTCTCTTGTCTGATTGCTCCAGGAGGACTTATAGAACTGTGTTGAATAAAAGTTGTGAAAGTGTGCATCCTTGTTGTGTTCCCAATCTTGGAGGAAAGGGTTTTGGTTTCCCCTCATTTAGTTTAATACTAGCTGTGAGTCTGTTGAACACCGCCTTTATTTTGTTGAGGTATAATCTTTTTATATCCAGATTTCTAAGGCTTTTTATCATAAAGGGATGTTGAATTTTATCAAATGCTTTTTCAGTATTAATTGAAATGATCATATAGTTTTTGTTCTTTATTTTGTTAACATGACATATCACATTAATTAATTTGTGTATGTTGAAGCATCCTTGCACCCCTAGGATAAATCCCAGTTGGTCATGATGAATGATCCTTCTAATGTGTTGTTGAATTTGGTTTGCTTGTATTTTGTTGAGAATTTTTGCATCAATATTTATCAGATCCATTGGGCTATTGTTTTCTTTTTCTGATGTCACTTTGTCTGGTTTTGGTATTAAGATAATACTGGCCTCATAGGATTGGAAGTATTCCCTTCTCTATTTTTCAGAATAGTTTGAGTAGAAATGATATTAGATCATCATTAATTGTTTGATAGAAATAAGCAGTGAAGCCATCAGATACTGAGCTTTTCTTTACTGAGGGACTTTTTCATATGGCTTACTCTCGTTACTTGATATTTATCTGTTCAGGTTTTAAATATCGTCATGGTTCAAGTTTAGGTTGCATGTGTCTAGGAGTTTGTCCATTTCTTCTAGATTTTCCAATTTATTTGCATATAGTTGCTTATAGTAGTCACTAATGATCCTTTGAGTTTCTGCAGTATTGTAATGCCTCCTCGTTCATCTCTGATTTTATTTGTTTTTGAACTTCTCCCTTTTTTTCTTAGTCTGGCTAACAGTTTGTCTATTTTGTTTAACTTTTCAAAAAAAAAAAAAAACAACCTTATGCTTCATTGATCTTTTACGTTGTTTTCTTCATTTCTAATTCATTTATTTCTGCTTTGATCTTTACTATTTCTTTTCTTCTACTAATTTTGGATCTGGTTTGCTCTTGCTTTTCAAGTTCTTCAAGATGCATCATTGGGTTATTTACTTGAAGGCTTTTTTCTTTTTTGAAGTAGGTCCTTATAGCTACAAACTTACCTCTTAGTACTGCTTTTACGGTATCCCATAGGTTTTGGCATGTTGTGTTTCCGTTATCACTTGTTTCAAGAAAATTTTTAATTTTATTTTTAATTTTTTCATGGACTCACTGGTTACTCAGGTATCTTTTGTTTAATTTCCATGTGTTTGAATAGTTTTCAAAATTCATCTTATTAATGATTTCTAGTTTTATTACATTGTGGTCAGAGAAGATGCTTAACATTATTGCAATATTTTTTGAATATTTTAAGACTTTCTTTGTGAGCTAACATATGGTCTATCCTTGAGAATAATTTATCTGCTGAGGAGAACAGTGTGTATTCTGCAGCCATTGAATGAAATGTTGTGTAAATATTTATTAGGTCCATCAGTTCTATAGTGTAGATTAAATACAATATTTCTTCTT
>NW_012098499.1:937425-944042 GCF_000951045.1 Mandrillus leucophaeus
TGATAAAATCCCTCAGCTTTTGTTTGTCTCATAAAATCTTTATTTCTCCTGCTTGTTTGGAGGATATGTTTCGTAGATTTACTATTGTAGGGTTAAGTTGTTTTTTTTTCCCCTTCAGTATGTTAATTATATCATGCTACTCTCTCCTAGCATGTATGGTTTCCACAGAAAATCTGCGGCCAGACATATGGGAGATCCACTGTATGTTATTTGTTTCTTTTCTCTCACTGCTTTTAGGATTCTTTCTTTATCCTTGGTATTTGAAAGCTTAATTATTAAATGACTTGAGATTATCTTCTTTGGGTTAAATCTGCCTGGTTTTCTATAACTTTCTTGTACTTGAATGTTGATAACTTCCTCTATGTTTGGAAAGTTCTTTTATTATCTCTGAATAAATTTTCTATTCTTATGTATTTCTCTGCCTTCTTTTTAAGGACAATAACTTTTAGAATTGCCCTTTTGGGTCTATTTTCTAGATATCTAGGCATGCTTCATTGTATTTTATTATTTTTTTCTCTTCTGTGTATTTTCAAATAGCCTGTCTTCAAGCTCACTAATTTTTTCTTTTACTTGATCAATTCTGTTACTAAAAGACTCTGATGTATTCTTTGATATGCCAATTGTATTTTTCAGCTCCAGAATTTCCCCTTGATTCTTTTCAATTATTTCAATCTGTTTGTTAAATTTATCTGATAAAATTCTGAATTCCTTCTCTGTGTTATCTTGAATGTCTTTGAGTTTTCTCAAAAGAGCTATTTTGAATTACCTGCCCAAAAGGTCTCTGTTTCTCCAGAATTGGTCCCTGGTGCCTCTCCCTTGGCCCCTGGTTCATTTGGCGAGGCATGATTTCTTAAGTGGTCCTGATGTTTCTGCATGTTCGTTGTTATCTGAGCATTGAAGAGTTAAGCATTTATTTTAGTTTTTGCAGTTTGAGCTCGTTTCTGCCCATCCTTCTTGGGCAGGCTTTCCAGATATATGAAAGAACTTGAGTGCTGTGATCTTGTGATCTAAGCTGTATTTGCATTAGGGGGCACCCCAATCCCAGTAACACTGTGTTTCTTGCAGACACATAGAGGTACCGCCTTGATCATCTTGGATAACATCTAGAAGAATTATCTGGATTACAAGGCAGAGATTCTTATTTTCTTCTCTCACTTTCTTACAAGCAAATAGTCTCTCTCTATATTCTGACCTACCTAGAGCTGGGCATCAGGTGACACATTTATCTCAGTGGCCACTATCAGTAGCTGGGTCAGTCCTGAAGACAGCACAGCACTGGGTCTCACCACTGTAACACTGCTGGGCTACTATGTATGTTTTCTCAGGCCCTGGAACTCTATAATCAGCAGATGGCAAAGCCTGCCAGGCTTGCATCCTTTTCTAGAGGGTGGTGAACTCCCCCAGTCCCTGGACCAGTTCAGAGAGAGGGGCCATCCAGGAGCCAGAGACTGGATTCAAAAAGCTTAGAAGTCAACTGGGTGTTCTATTGTGCTGCAGCTGAGCTGGCACTCAAACTACAAGATGCAAGATGCAGTTTTTAACACTCTTCCCCCTCCTTTCCACAGGCAGAGGAGCCTCACCCTGTGGTCACCACCATCTAAGGCCCATGGGGAATACTGCCAGGCTACCACCGATGTTACCTTAAGGTCCAAGCGCCTCTTAGTCAGCTTGTGGTGATTGCTGCCTGGCCTCAGACTTATCCTTCAAGGGACTTGGTCTCTGCTCTTACCCAGGGCAGGTCCAGAAATGCCACTCAAGAGCCAAGGCCTATAATTAGGGACCCTAAGAGCCTGCTTGGTGGTCTATGTCCCTGTGGCTGAGCTGGTACCTACAGTGCAAAACAAAGCCCTATTTACTCTTCCTTCCACTTTTCTCAAGCAGAAAGAGTCTCTTCCAATAGTCATCACAGCTGGGATTGTATTAAGTCTCACCTGAGGCCATCAAGTCTCAGAGTCTCACTCAAGGCCCTTGGTGTACTACTTGGGAATTGCTGCTGATTATTCGGGGCCCAAGAGTTCTTTATCAGCAGGTGATGGGTCCTGAAAGGACTGGATCCTTCCCTTCAAGGCAGAAGGTTCCCTCCTGGCCTAGGGTGTGTCATCTGGGAGCTAGTGTCTGGAGACGGGCCTCATGACTCTAACTGGTGCCCTCTCCTATTGTTGCTGAGCTGGTATCCAAGATGCATAACATCTTAGATATCTTTACTCTTCCCTGTCTTCTCCTCAAGTGAAAAGAAGAGGTCTGTTTTGGAGCTGAGAGCCTTTTAGCCTGGAGTTGGGGGAGGGGTGGTGCAAGCACTCCCTTAGTCACCCTGGCTGATGTCTCAGGTCATGTGCCCCCCAAGTCCACTGGTTCTGAGCTCTGTTCAGCAGTAAGACTCACCTAGGATTTGCAGTCCTTGAGGTCTAAACTGTCTTTCAAATTTATGTAGAGCCCCAGAGCACGTTAGCCCATGGTAGCAAGGCTTGCCAGAGCTCAAGTTCTGATTGCTGAGATGGGCAATTCTCCTTTGACTAGGCGTGATTTAACTGCTCCCTCCGTGGGTGGGCATCACCTGAGTTCAACTCAGTTTTGCCTTCTGCTGTGACAGAGCAGCACTGATTTCAGTGTCATGTCTCACAATTGCTGTGCTCTCTTTCTCCCATGTACGCAGATTCTCTGTCCATGCCATGCTGCCTCTGCAGCGGGATGAGAGACGGGTGGCATCAGCAATTCCAGACTGTCTCTCTTCACCTTTTTAGTGCATCTTTCAGTGAAAAAGTTCAAACTAGATACTGTGAGACCTCACCTGATTTTTGGTTCTTACCTAGATGCTGCTTTTGTGTAGATAGTTGTTAAATTGGTGTCCTTGTTGGCGTGGGGAGGAAGATCAGTGGAATCTTCTCTTTGCTATCTTGCTCCACCAAAAAATACCCCTTTTCCAGTTCTGTTGTAAGAATTAAATACAAGAATCAATAAAATAATTGGTTGATTACAATGCTTAAAAATTAATGCATAATGAATATTTTTATTACAATATCTGAATTAAATTAATTACCCTACTCCTACCTAATAATCTTTCACATTTCTACAGACTGGCAGTGCCAGCAGCGAAAACTCAATTAGAAAAACAAAATGTCAATCTGTCTACAAACCAGTCTGTGGTTCTAATGGAAAAACCTATGGTAACCACTGCATACTTAAAGAAGCAAAGTGGTAAGAAGGTTTTATATCTCTTTATATGAGGAAGTGCTATTCTGTTTCACAGGGAATAAAAGATGATTACTCTTCATTTCTCTGGATTTTTCTCTTAATAGTACCAACGCTATTATTTGCCCAAAGAAAACTAAAAGATACTTAAATTAAACCTTGAACAGTAACTTCAGTCAATTCCTGGAAGAATGTGGTTTATTCAGTTATTAAAGTAGAAGTAAGTTTACTTCTGAGTAATTTATTTAGCAAATATTTATTGAATGTCAATTATATAGCAGAAAGTGCTCTAAGAACTGGGCATAAAATGGTAAGCAAAACACAGAAATCCCTGCTTTCATGAGGTTTTTATTCCTGCAATAGAAGACAGACAAATGAAACATAACAGAGCATGAAAAGGACTGTGAAGCCAATTGATTACTAATTGTTGCCTACTCAATTTCATGCTAATCCTAAATAACAATAGCAAAGTTTGGAATTGGTGAGTGAATCAAACCTCTGAGTTACGCACTACCTAAAGAAATAAATTTTACAGCTGTTTTAAATTGTAACATGCAGCTAAAAAATGTTAGTTTAGCTTTTAGAATTTTTGAATGTTCAGCTATGAAAGGTGGGGATAATGTAAGAATATTTGTTTTGTTTTCAAGAGTTCTATAATTTGTAAGTACTTTGTAAATTCTTATTGCAGAAATAAATTAATTAAAAGTTAAGTGTCCCCAGTAGCCATGCTGTTTGAATGAGGAAGGGCATTAGGTACCACTTCCCTCATATTATAGATAAGCCATCTGGCCCAGAGATGAGAAGGAACTGACTCAAAGTGCACAGATTCTTGGGGCAGTCAATGAAAACCGCACAAGCCAGCATCTAGGTCTGTTCCTTTCCAAGTGATTTTTGAATAATCTGATTTTATCTTTATGATGCTGCTACAACTACTCGATCCTTTATTTCTCTCATTTTTTTTTCAGGTTGAGTAATGGAAAACTGAGTCTGAATCATGAGGGAGAATGCTCACCATTTATGTGAACCAAATCACTTGGAAGTCAAAATTCACTGGCAAGTCCCCTTAAACAACGATTTCCCTGGGAGTTCCATTGTGAGATCAGCTTGAATCTTACAGATCTGATGAATCCCGCATACTTTTCAAGTTTGTTCCGCATCAAATAAAGTCAGTTCCAGAGTAATTTCTGATTTCTTGGATTTTTTTTTCTAGACTTTCCCAAATCGTATGTGTCTGTGATTCCTCTGTTCCCAAAGTGCCAAAACAGTTATGAATTCTGTTCTTTCCTTCAGGGATAACACTTCAGGACCTAGGTCAACAATTTGTAAATCCTAATAGATCTAAGACTCTCAGAATTGCGTGTAAAAAAATGAAGATTCCTCACTTTAGGAATACTGATTTAGGGATCTAGCAGAGCTAAAGAAACTGCAATTCAATACCACATTCCAGGTTTCTCTAACAAAGTTTGTCTCTGGACATGATGAAAAACTGATTTAAGATCTTTTTAAGAACACACTGATTGACTCAGAAGGCCCATCAAACCGTATACCAAATAAATCTTCTATGTGCTTTTTTCTTAAGAGGGTATCCAAAGCTATTATTAGATTCTTAAAGGGTTCTATGACTACAAGTATATTATAAAATTACAGATCTTTAGTCATTAAAATGTAAAAATTAACATATTTATATGTTAAGCCCATTGTAGCCTGAAATTTAGATGATTAGAAGAAATCTCACCAGAATATTAATCATACTGATTAGCAACATGGAGCTCAAGAAAAGGAAAAAAAAATCTAGCAAATGGTAGGATAAGAGGTATTAAAAATGATTTGCAGAAACTGTCAGCAGAAGGGTTGAGCTAGATATGGAGGCCAATGGTGAACAAAAGTACAGTTCAAACTCAGCATGTCCCCTATTCTAATGTCTGTGTTCCTACTGCATTTGTTATGCTGGATCTATATATTCTTAATATCAATTGCTGTCTGAATTCTTTACTGTTAAATCTGGCTTCAGTGATTGAAACCTTGGCTGTAAAATTACTTTCATTCATCAGTTTTTTATTATGTCGATAGATATACACTTCTTACTAAAAAGTAATATGCAGAAATTCCAAAAAAGAGAGAAAAATTAATTTTATAATCCAAAGGCAGCCAATTTTAATATTTTGGCATATTAATGTTTGATCTTTCTTCTTAGTTATTACTATAGACTATATTCAAATTTCATATACTAATTTAAATATGTTTATGATTAGAAAAATATTAAATACACCCATTAGAATGACTATAATGAAAAAAGAAAGATAATAAAACATGTTCATGAGAATGTGGATAAAGTGTGTACCCTTATGTTACTTGTGGAAATGTAAGAAGGTACACCATTTTGGATAATACTTTGGATAAAAGTTTGTCAGATTCTTAAGAACTTCAATAATACCTACCATATGAATCATCCATCCATTCCACTACTGATATTTACTCAATAGAAAAAAATAAATAAAACAAACAGATGTCCATGCAAATACTTTTACACTAGTGTTGATAGCAACATTAACCATATAGCCAAAAAAGTCGAAACAATCCAAGAATCTATCAGTTGGTAAATAAATGACACGATGTAGTTTATCAACACAAAAAATGCAATGCCATTCATTATTTAAAAATAATGAACTACTGATTCACAGTATTGAGTCTATAAACTTCCAATGATTATGCCAAATGAAAATGCAAATTGTAAAGACTACATATTCTGTTTATATGAAATGTCCAGAAAAGGTAACACAACAGAGAATGTAGAATTGTAGCTGCTTGGGGATGGGGGTGAGAAGAGGGATTAACTGGAAGCAGAAGAGTCTTTTGGGGGTGATATAAATGATCTAAAATTTGATTGCATGATGGTATCGTATCTATGATATATTCACAAAAATATCAATTTATTATGTCTAAAATAACTTTTTGGTATGCGAATACCTCAATTAGGCTGATTTAAGTTATTACTCACTTTAATTGTGGCTAAAGTATGGAGTCAATGCCTACTAGGATTTTTATAAGAATGAAGATGACATGTGGGAGGCTCCCTGACACAGCTTTTTCAGATTAATAGTCACTCGATGGAGAAGAGTTTCCATTTTCTAATAGACAATAACTTTAACAGATCCAGTGAATGATCCTAGAGAACAGTGACTGCATCTCCTTTCTCTGATAAACTTGTCTTTATCATCTCATATAGTGCTTGACACATTGTACTCTTTTATGTAATATGGTGAATAAATATATGCAATCTACTCATCTGACAAAGGGTTAATATCCAGAACCTATAAAGAACTCAATCAAATTTACAAGAAAAAACAAACAACCCCATCAAAAAGTGGGCAAAGGATATGAACAGACACTTCTCAAAAGAAGACATTCATACAGCCAACAGACACATG
>NW_012098499.1:944862-947121 GCF_000951045.1 Mandrillus leucophaeus
ACTGTGTTGAATAAAAGTTGTGAAAGTGTGCATCCTTGTTGTGTTCCCAATCTTGGAGGAAAGGGTTTTGGTTTCCCCTCATTTAGTTTAATACTAGCTGTGAGTCTGTTGAACACCGCCTTTATTTTGTTGAGGTATAATCTTTTTATATCCAGATTTCTAAGGCTTTTTATCATAAAGGGATGTTGAATTTTATCAAATGCTTTTTCAGTATTAATTGAAATGATCATATAGTTTTTGTTCTTTATTTTGTTAACATGACATATCACATTAATTAATTTGTGTATGTTGAAGCATCCTTGCACCCCTAGGATAAATCCCAGTTGGTCATGATGAATGATCCTTCTAATGTGTTGTTGAATTTGGTTTGCTTGTATTTTGTTGAGAATTTTTGCATCAATATTTATCAGATCCATTGGGCTATTGTTTTCTTTTTCTGATGTCACTTTGTCTGGTTTTGGTATTAAGATAATACTGGCCTCATAGGATTGGAAGTATTCCCTTCTCTATTTTTCAGAATAGTTTGAGTAGAAATGATATTAGATCATCATTAATTGTTTGATAGAAATAAGCAGTGAAGCCATCAGATACTGAGCTTTTCTTTACTGAGGGACTTTTTCATATGGCTTACTCTCGTTACTTGATATTTATCTGTTCAGGTTTTAAATATCGTCATGGTTCAAGTTTAGGTTGCATGTGTCTAGGAGTTTGTCCATTTCTTCTAGATTTTCCAATTTATTTGCATATAGTTGCTTATAGTAGTCACTAATGATCCTTTGAGTTTCTGCAGTATTGTAATGCCTCCTCGTTCATCTCTGATTTTATTTGTTTTTGAACTTCTCCCTTTTTTTCTTAGTCTGGCTAACAGTTTGTCTATTTTGTTTAACTTTTCAAAAAAAAAAAAAAACAACCTTATGCTTCATTGATCTTTTACGTTGTTTTCTTCATTTCTAATTCATTTATTTCTGCTTTGATCTTTACTATTTCTTTTCTTCTACTAATTTTGGATCTGGTTTGCTCTTGCTTTTCAAGTTCTTCAAGATGCATCATTGGGTTATTTACTTGAAGGCTTTTTTCTTTTTTGAAGTAGGTCCTTATAGCTACAAACTTACCTCTTAGTACTGCTTTTACGGTATCCCATAGGTTTTGGCATGTTGTGTTTCCGTTATCACTTGTTTCAAGAAAATTTTTAATTTTATTTTTAATTTTTTCATGGACTCACTGGTTACTCAGGTATCTTTTGTTTAATTTCCATGTGTTTGAATAGTTTTCAAAATTCATCTTATTAATGATTTCTAGTTTTATTACATTGTGGTCAGAGAAGATGCTTAACATTATTGCAATATTTTTTGAATATTTTAAGACTTTCTTTGTGAGCTAACATATGGTCTATCCTTGAGAATAATTTATCTGCTGAGGAGAACAGTGTGTATTCTGCAGCCATTGAATGAAATGTTGTGTAAATATTTATTAGGTCCATCAGTTCTATAGTGTAGATTAAATACAATATTTCTTCTTATGTCTTCTGTATGGAAGATCTGTCTAATGCTGAAAGCGTGGTGTTAAGTCTCCAGCTATTATTGTATTGGGATCTCTCTCTCTTTAGCTCTAATAATATTTTCTTTATATATCTGTGTTTTCCAGTGTTGAGTAAATATATACTTAAAATTGTTATATGCCCTTACTGAATTGACACCTTTATCATTATGAAGTGACCTTTTCTCTTTTTATAGCTTTTATCTTGAAATTTATTCTGTCTAACTACTCTTTTGTGGTTTCCATTGGCATGGCATGGGGTATTATTCTTCATCCCTTTATTTTCTGTCTATGTGTATCTTTACAGATGAAGTTGTACTTATTCTTTTTCTTCTTTCTTTCTTTCTTTCTTTTTTTGGGGGGATGGGAGGACAAACTCTCACTGTGTAGCACAGGCTGGAGTGTAGTGGCAAAATCTCAGATCACTGAAACCTCTGCCTCCCAGGTTCGAGTGATTCTTCTCCCTCAGCCTCCCAAGTTGTTGGGATTACAGGTGTATGCCACCAGGTCCAGCTAATTCTTGTACTTTTAGTAGGGATGGGGTTTCACCGTGTTGGCCAGGCTGGTCTAGACCTCCTGACCTCAAGAGATCCACCTGCCTCAGCCTCCCAAAGTGCCAGGATTACAGGCATGAGCCACCACACATGGCCTGAATTGTGTTTCTTGTAGGCAACAGAGCATTGGAAGAGTGTGTGTGTGTGTGTGTGTGTGTGTGTGTGTGTG
>NW_012098499.1:952272-971080 GCF_000951045.1 Mandrillus leucophaeus
GCACACCAACATGGCACATGTATACATATGTAACAAACCTGCACGTTGTGCACATGTACCCTAGAACTTAAAGTATAATAATAATAATAAAAGAATATGTATATGAACATATCGTATTCAATGAAGAACTATTTTAAAAGCATCTATAAAGAAAAAGGCCAAGCAACTAGGTGATTATATTTTTATGTTCTAATGGAAAATATTACCTTAATGATAAAACGAAGTTACTTACTAAAATAAAGTTAACATATTTAACTTTTTTTTGAGTGAGATATTTATTATTTTAATTTGCATTAGGTTTTACATTATCAAACATACACTTAAGATATTTTTAAAAATGTTATTGAATAATTGAACATCAGGAATCAAAATCCCGAAGTCAAAAATCTTAATAGTTGGAAATAATCTTGAACATGCTATGTTCCATCTTGTATTCCACAGAAGATTTCACCTGGACATCTATGAATTTGAGACTCTGATTAATTACTAATTCTAATAGTAGAATCCTTTGCAAATTGGGCTCACATTGATGTCATATGGTTATATAGTTCCATCAAAATTCAGCAAACACCATAATGATAAAATTTTAGTTTTTCACCACAAAATCTGTAGAGAAAGAAAGAGAAAAAAATGCATTATTAAAAGATCAGGTTAAGCTCCTCTGAGAAATGGACCAAATTCTTCTCAGTGAGGATTTGAACTTGGGACAGGACAAGGCTGTGCTCCATTTCTACAAATAGCTAGGACCCACCTGTTCACCATACCTACATTTGTCCCATTGTGGGGACAGTTGACCCTTCCTACTTGCTCAGGCCAGACTCAATTTTGAAACCTGTCCATATTTAAAGGAGAAGATTAATAATTATATTTGTGGTTCTTCAGAAGGAAATTATAGTAAAGGACGTGGAAAGATTTTATGAGAGGAAACACCTTAAGAAAAATGGAAATAGGGGCAGGAAGGCTGAAGGAACCTTCAGAACAACAACTCTTTCAGAGTGAACGAGAGAGGAAAGAGATTTTGGTGGAAGTGTCCTAGATGTCCCACAGTCTGAGGAAGATTTGGAAGGTTGTCCTGAGAGTTCAGGACACCATCAGAGAAATTCCTTTCAAACACGAATGAGCACATTGTGATGAATTTCAGTTTAGCTATAGGTTCTGACTCGATTACACTTTCTGTCACTGGAGATCTGCAAACTTGGTTTTTGTGGCATCACAGAGGTTTACTGTACAGGCTCAGGGCTCCTGAATTTCATCATATTGATCTTTAGTCAGCAATTAATAAGTTATAATAAAATTAATTAACCTAAATTGATTGACTAATGCACTTGCAGAATATCCACCATGATTATGTAAAGAGCTCTGATGCAAAACTCTTTTTCAGAAATGAGAATTTTAGGTAAAGCTACAAGTGTTTGCCATACATCTTTTATAGTTATTACAGTTATTTTGTCTACGTGCTGGGCCAAGTGTATCAGCATCATGAATTTCCCTATCTTTATGCAATGATTCTTTTCATTACTTTTGAAGAACACATACTTACAATAATGTTCTTACTTCTCACTGCAGAAAATACACACATTGCAATAAGTTTGGCCATTGGTTGCACAGATTGTTTGAATCTCCCTGGTGCAAGTATGCAAACCAGATTTCAATAGAAAACAGTTTGGCTGGAAAATATTAAGGCACATCACAAAATTTACCAAATAATTAACATTTTGAGAAACGTTCTTTATTTCTAATATAAAATGTCATACATCAAAATAGGACAAATATATTCTATATGTAGAATATAACCAATGTAACCACAGTGCTATTAAATGCAGAATATAACCAATGTAACCACAGTGCTGTTAAAATTTAAAAATATTTATACCTCCTTTTACAAAAAATGTAATTTTGATGAATTTGCCAGCCAAACATTCTTTTTTCTCCTAACTCACACCATCATTTTTCTTTATTTTTTTATTTATTTATATTTTTAAATTTATTTATATTTTATTTATTTATATTTTTTATTTATTTATTTTTATTTTATTTATTTATTTATTTTTTGAGACGGAGTCATGTTCTGTCGCCCAGGCTGGAGTGCAGTGGTGTGATCCTGGCTCACTGCAAACTCCACTTCCTGGGTTCACGCCATTCTCCTGCCTCAGCCTCCCGAGTAGCTGGGACTACAGGCGCCTGCCACCACGCCTGGTTAATTCTTTTGTATTTTTAGTAGGGATGGGGTTTCACCACATTAGCCAGGATGGTCTCGATCTCCTGACCTTGTGATCCGCCCACCTCGGCCTCCCAAAGTGCTGGGATTACAGGCGTGAGCCACCATGCCTGGCCTAAAAAAAAATTTAAACTGTATTTTCTATTTTTTATTTCCATCTTTTACCATAGTTTCAGCACTTACATACATACCCACAGACATGCCCCACCCCTGACACACACAAACAATTTGGTTAGTTTTCATAGCTTGGCAATTTACAAAAATAAAACAATATTTTGTATTCTTACATGACCTGCACTTTGCACTTTCCCGTGACCTTTGTCGACTTTGATGTTCAGGGCTATAATTCACTTTCTTTTTAAACATTCCAATGTACAAATACATGGTGTCTTAGAATAGGTAATTTGGATTGGCTCTTTTTTCTTTTCCTAATGTTTTGATAGGCTAAACCTTTCTATGCTTAACAACATTTAACCTGTCTTAGATGTTTGTGTGCAATAAGATTTATGCCCATAAACGGAATTTTTGAGTAATAAGAAATGCACATTTTCACCGTATCAGGATAATATCAAATGATTTTGCATTTCTGGCAAGATGCAATTTCTTGAACTTAATTTAATAATTACTGATTTTTACTTTTTGAAGGTTCACCAAATCGCATATAAGAAATCCCCATAAAACCTGCAGTACTCAAAATAATGAGATGACATATTCAAAGGCACTGGACAAAGAAATCCTGTCAATTAAGAATACTGTATCCAACAAAGCTATCTGATATGGTTTGACTGTATCCCCACCCAAATCTCATCTTGAATTATGGATCCCATAATTCCCATGTGTGTAGGAGGGACTCTATGGGGGATAAGTGAATCATGGGGGCATTTTTTTTCCCCATACTGTTCTCGTGGTAGTGAATTAGTCTCACAAGATCTGATGGATTGATAAGGGACTTGCCCTTTCACTTGGCTCTCAGTTTCTCTTGCCTGCCACTATGTAAGATGTGCCTTTTGCTTTCTGCCATGATTGTGTGACCTCCCTTGCCATATGAAAATGTGAGTCTGCTAACCTCTTTTTTTTTGTTTATAAATTACCCATTCTTGAGTATGTGTTTATCAGCAACACAATGGGCTAATACACTATTCTTTAGAAATGAAGGAGAAATAAAAACCTTCTCAGACAAAAAAACTGAGGGAATTACTCACCACTAGACTGGACTTACAAGAAATGCTTAAAGGAGCACTACAACAATGAAGGACCTCTTCAAGGAGAACTACAAACCACTGCTCAAGGAAATAACAGAGGACATGAACAAATGGAAAAACATTCCATGATCATGGATAAGAGTAATCAATATCATGAAAATGGCCACACTGCCCAAAGTAATTTATAAATTCAATGCTATCCCTATCAAGTTACCATCGACTTTCTTAACAAAATTAGAATAAAAACTAATTTAAATCCCATTTGGAACCCACAAAGAGCCCATATAGCCAAGACAATCCTAAGCAAAAAGAACAAAGCTGGAGGAGTCACACTACCTGACTTCAAACCACACTACAATGCTACAGTAACCAAAACAGCATGGTACTCATACCAAAACAGATACATAGATGAATGGAACAGAACAGAGGCCTCAAAAATAACAACACACATCTACAACCATCTGATCTTTAAGAAACCTGACAAAAACAAGCAATGGGGAAAGGATTCCCTATTTAATAAATGGTATTGAGAAAACTGGCTAGCCATATGCAGAAAACTGAAACTGGACCTCTTCCTTACACCTTATACAAAAATTAACTCAAGAAGGATTAAAGACATAAATGTAAGACCTAAAACCATAAAAACCCTGGAAGAAAACCTGAGCAATACCATTCAGGACATAGGCATATGCAAAGACTTGATGACTAAAACACAAAAAACAATGGCAATAAAAGCCAAAATAGACAAATGGGATCTAATTAAACTAAAGAGCTTCTGCACAGCAAAAGAAACTATCATCAGAGTGAACAGGCAACATACAATATGGAAGAAAATTTTTGCAATATATCCATCTGACAAAGGACTAATATCCAGAATCCAAGGAACTTAAACAAACTTACAAGAAAAAACAACCCTATCAAAAAGTGGGCTAAGGATATGAACAGACAATTCTCAAAAGAAGACATTTATGAGACCAACAAACATACAAAAAAAAGCTCACCATCACTGGTCATTAGAGAAATGCAAATCAAAACCACAATGAGATACCAACTCATGCCAGTTAGAATGGCGATCATTAAAAAGTCAGGAAACAACAGATGCTGGAGAGATGTGGAGAAAAAGGAATACTTTTACACTATTGTGGGAGTGTAAATTAGTTCAACCATTGTGGAAGACAGTGTAGCGATTCCCCAAGGATCGAGAACCAGAAATACCATTTGACACAGCAATCCCATCACTGGGTATATACCCAAAGGATTATAAATCATTCTACTATGAAGTCACATGCACACATATGTCTATTGCAGCACTGTTCACAAGAGCAAAGACTTGGAACCAACCCAAATGTCCATTAATGACAGACTGGATTAAGAAAATGCGGCACATATACACCATGGAATACTGTGCAGCCATAAAAAGGATGAGTTTATGTCCTTTGCAGGGACATGGATGAAGCCGGAAACCATTATTCTCAGTAAACTAACAGGAACAGAAAACCAAACACTGAATGTTTTCACTCAAGTGGGAGTTGAACAATGAGAACACATGGACACAGGGAGGGGAACATCACACACCAGGGCCTGTCAGGGGTTGGGAGGCTAGGGGAGGGATAGCATTAGGAGAAATTCCTAATGTAGATGACAGGTTGATGCGTGCAGCAAACCGTCATGGCACATGTATACCTATGTAACAAACCTGTATGTTCAGCGCATATATTCCAGCACTTAAAGTATAATAAAAAATTTAAAAAGAAAAAAGAAAAAGAAAGACAATAATTCATACCATGAAAGTACAAAATTCACTAGTTTAGGTAAATCTATAGGCATACTCAGAATACCCCAGTGCTATAATAGTACTATATAAATCTCTTACTATTCTATTCTAATGGTTTAAAGTCTAAAAGGTCAGAAACATGAACAGCTACATTTAGTGTTGAAAAATTCACAAAATATAAAAATATAAATTAAGGTAGTTAAAATACAAATTGTGAGCGGGAGGGGGAAAGGTGTAGAATGTTTTTATGTAAAAAAAAGTTAAGTTGTTATTAGCTTAAAATAGTCTATTATAACTAAAAGACTCTTTTAGTCCCTTGGTAATCATACACACACAAATACAGTAGGTATGCAAACAAAAGAGAGAAAGGAAACAATGCTTAGCACTATAAAAACCACTATATCCCAGAGATAAACATCAAGATAGGAAGAATGAAACAAAGAATTCACAAAACAACCAGAAAGCAAAAACTGACTGGAATAAGTCCTTACCTATTAATAACAATCTTGAGTGTAAATGGATCAAATTCTCCAATTAAAAGATAGGGATAAATCAAAAGTCAACATGGTGGATTAGTATCCAAGATGAAGTTGCTTTTGCCTCCATGCTTGTCAATAACGTCTGCTGAAAAATTTGAATAGACACATGCAGAAGAATAATACTAGACCCCACCCCTCACCATATACAAAAATCAACTCAAAATGGATTAAAGTCTTAAATATAAAATGCCAAACTATGAAAATACTGGAAGAAAACATAGGTGAAATGTTTTACAACATTAGATTGAGCAAGGATTTTTAAATAAGACTTCAAAAGCACAGAAAATCTAAGGAAAGATAGACAAATGGGATTACATTCACTAGAAAGTTTCATTTTGGAAGGATACATAAGCTCTGTATTCTTCCCTTGAAAAATTACTAACAAGTACATTTTAAATGTTCTCGCCATAATAATAGTAAGTGAGGTGATAGATATGTTAATTTGTTTGACTCTATCATTTCACAATATGTGTATCTATGAAAACCACATGCACCATCAATGTATACAATTTCTATTTATCAAAATGAATAAACAAATACATAAAATGTACTACTGGATAATTAAATAAATTGATACATCTATGCTCTATTAATTTTTGGCAAGTCAAAAAATGGCAAAAGAATAGTCTTTTAAACAATGGATGTTTTGACAATTAAATAGGCAAATGCAAAAGAATAAATTTGGGTCTATTCTTTACACCGTATAGAAAAATCAATTCAAAATGGATCAATGAATTAAACAGAAGAACTAATACTATGAAACTTTTAAAAGGAAACATAATAAAAATATGTATTACTGGATAAATACATAAATTGATACATATATGCTATATTGATTTTTGGCAAGCATAAATATTCACCATCTTGGATTTGACAGTGATTTCTTTTATATTATACCAAAAGCTCAAGCAGCAAGGGAAAAATAAGTTAGGATAAGTTAGAATTCATCAAAATTAAAAAACATTTTGTGCATCAAAGGACACAATCAAGAAACTGAAAAGACAATCCAAAAATGTGAGAAAATATTTGCAAGTCATATATCTGATAAAGTTCTAATATCCAGATTGCATAAGGACACTTCAAATTCAAAAATAAAAATACAAATAATCCAGTGTAAAAATCAGCAAGGCATATGAATAGACATTTATCTACAGAAGATGTGCAAATAGCCACTATACCCATGAACAGTTGCTAAACGTTATCAATCATAAGAGAAATGCAAATCAAACCACAATAAGATACTACTCACATCTACTAGGAAGTCTGAATTTTTTTTTAATGAAAAATAACAAGTTTTGTTGAGAATCTGAAGAAATTGGAACTCTCTTGCAGTTCTAGTGGGAAAGTATAGTGGTTTAGCCAGTATGGAAAACAATTTGGCATTTCCTCAAAAAGTTAAAATAGAGTTATCATATAATCAAGTGATTTTATTCTTAAGTCTCTACCCAAGAGAAATAAAAATATATGGTCACACAAAAACTTGTACAAGAGTGTTCATAGTCACATTGTTCATAACAGCCAATAAGAATAAACAACCCAGATGTCTATCAGTTTATGAATATATAAACAAATGTTGGTATATCCACACAATGGAATATTATTTGGCCATAAAAAGGAAAGACATACAGACACATGTCACAGTATGAATGAACCTTGAAAACATTGTGCTAAAGGAAAGAAATCAGTAACAAAAGACCACATACTATGTATATGTTTCTAACATATTAAAGTTATACAAATATTGTATTATTTATTTATGTAAAGTTTTCAGAATAGAAAAATCCATAGAGACAAGAAGTAGATTAGTAGTCGCCGAGAACAGATAGAGCAGGGAATTGAGAAGTGCATAGGTTTCTGGAGTGGGGTAAGTGATAGAAATGTTCTACAATCAGATAGTGATAATGGTTGCACAATATTGTGAATATGCTAAAAGTTATGTTATTGTAAACTTTAAAAGAGTGAACTTTTAAGTTTAATACATTTTATCTCAATTTAAAAACACTTTTTTTCTTACCAAAGTTCAGTTTTCAAATATTATTACATTTCCTTGGTTTCACTCTCATTCTAGCTAAAATATGAAGCTAATGTGTGTCTAACAAGATTCTCACGAGAAATAATTACATAACATGCAGGATGTGGGAAATTAACTCAGAGAGCTTGTGTGGAAAATAGTCATGCAATGCGTTAGTTTCCATTCATTAATGGGTACTAACTTCTGTCAGTACACTGAATGTTCCTAGAGCAGGGGTCCCTAACCCCCAGTCCATGACTGGCACCAGTTCATGGCCTGTTGGGAACCCAGCAGCACAGCAGGAGGTGAGCAGCAGGCCAGCAAGCATTACTGCCTGAGCTCTGCCTCCTGTTAGATCAGTGGGACATTAGGTTCTCATAGGAACGTGAGCCCTATTGTGAACTGTGCATGTGAAGGATCTAGGTTGTGACCTCCTTATGAGAATCTAATGCCTGAAGATGTGAGATGGAACAGTTTTATCCTAAAACCATCCCCACCCAACCCCCGTTTGTGGAAATGTTGTCTTCCATGAAACCAGTCCCTGGTGCCAATAAGAATGGAGACTACTGTCCTAGAAAATAGTGACAATATCTGCTTTTACTTAGCACATTTTTGTTAGCATTATAGATAGGGCCTTATGAATACTAGAGTTTTTTTTTTTTTTTAACAGTATGTTGAATGTAATAAAAAAGTGTGAATTTACTAGTATTCATTGAGTAATGTTTTTATGCATGCCCTATATAATTAAAAACAGAATATAATATTGGCTGAATATATTTTTAAAGCGTAGCTCTAAAAATGTACATTCATCAACAATGAAGACTACATAGATAGATGAATAAGTAACTCACACACATCACTGTTTTAAATGTGAAATTTTTCACTGAAAAGGAGAGCGTGCCTGATATGGTATATATGGCAGATTTATAGTTATCTTCCAGTAGTCAATCTACATTTCTGCTGCTAAAATCAAGTTTTAAATGATCATGTGACCACCCAAATAAAGTCTTCTTCTTGTTGGTTGAGAGATGAGAGAAATGGAGACACATTGGACTTGGATCACAAATGGGTATCTTAAGTTAAGGAAGGCAGGCCAAGTTGTCTGGCATGCTAGGATCTCCACCTTCTCTCTCTTGACTAATTTGTGCATGGAAAAATATACATACATAAATTTTTTTCTCCCAATCCTCAGAAATCTTTCAGTATCTGAATAGACTCGACTCTGCAATGCATTTAATTATAGAAATGTACTATGTCTTAGAATTTAAGTCCGTGTTACCTAACGTTCATGATCAGAAGATCCTAAGATTAACCTGGAATATTTGTTAGAATTCAAATTACCAGATACCTCTCCTAGAAGTTCTGAATCTTTAGGATAAACAGGAGCACAGTTATCCATACTTTTGATAACCACCCCAGTAGTATATTATTTGGCCATCTTTAAAAATGTCTTTTTAATTATAATTACCAAAAGTATTTATGTATATTAATGTACTACCCAGCAAAAGAAAAAATGTTTTAATAAAGCTAATATTTAACATTTTGAGTGAAATATTTATGATCGTAAATTTCATTACATTTTACAATATCAAACACATAACTAAGATAATAGTTTTTCAAACTATCATTGAATAATCAAATATAGAGAATAAAAATTATTTAATCACAGGTTCTTAGAGTCAGAAAGAGTCTTCAACATCTTATATTTCATCTTATGAGCTATAGAAGGTGTCAACTGGTCCTCTAAAAATTTAAGGTTCTGATTGAGAAGGTGCTAGTTTGTTGTAGAATCCACCATAAGATAGGATTACAATAAAATCCTCAGCAATGTTTAGCTCAGGCAAAAAGTCAGCATCTGCCATAATGATGAAATTCAATGTTTCCTTCACTTTCTCTGAAAATAAAAAATAATAGAGGAGGAAAAATAATTTATTAAAAGACTATTTTTTAGTTCCCTGGATATTGCATAATATGTTTCTCAATAAGGAAGATTTGAACATAGGACAGTTTGAAAAAATCTCTGCTCCACTTCTGCAAGCAGTGGGATCCCAGCTGTTCCCTGCACAAGTTCTATTGCCATCTGGGGCTACCTGGCTTTTTCTATATGCCTAGTCTTGATTCAGTCTTCAGACCTCCTCTGACTCAAGACAGGAGAAGATTAAAGATTGTCTTATGTGTGGTTTCTGTAGACACAAAAACCAGTTTGAAAATTAAATGTGCAAAGACTTTATGAGAAGAAATACCTGTGAGAGAAAATGTGGAGGGAGGGAGGGAAGAAGGCTGGCTGAACCTTTAGACTGCAAACTCTTTCAGAATGCAGGAGATAGGAAGGGAGATTGAGTGAAAGTGTCCTGGACTGCCCTGAGCTCCAAGGAAGGTCTAGAGGCTGTCATGGAGCTCAGGTGACAAAGTAGATCATCAGAGGAGTCCCTCCTTAGCATTAATGGGCCCATTGTGATGGACTTCAGATTTCTGTATTAGATTTCTTGCTCAGTTATACTTTCTATAGTTTGGCGCTGCATCATGGAGATTACCATTCAGCACCTGGGCTTTGGAATTACATTATTCCAGTCACTAGTTTAACATTAGTAATTCATAATAATTAAATTAAATTTATTGATTTGTACTTTTATAGAATAGTTACTAGAGCTATGCTGTGAGGTCAAATACAAAAATACTTTTAGAAATGCGAATTTAGAGAAAGGTACAAGTGTGTTCCTTTAACTTTCACAGAGCTAGTACAGTTATATTCTGTGTAAACTTGTACCCAAGTCATTAGAAACATGAGTTTTCCTATAATTTTGTGATGGTTTCTTTATTACTTTAGAAGAGCTAATATTTAACCCTGTGCACTTACAATTTTCTACGGCAGAAAAGGCATCTATTGTTATAAGTCTGGCCATTGGTTGCACAGATTGGATCCATTTCTCTGGTGCAAAAACCTGCTGAAGTGGCATACACACTACAATCTGGCTGTTAATCATAAAAAGTAAATAGAGAATTTATCAGATAATGAACTTTTTGAATAAAATATTATTTATTCCACATACATAATGCTAAATAGTACATCAAAATAAAATAACTGTATTTTATATGGAGATTTCAAAGCCATACAAATGACTGAAGTTGTGTGTATAATTTAGCTTCCCTGCCCCCACTTCTCCTTGGAGCCAGATCAACTATCCGCCATTATTTCATACCATAAGAAATCATAACACTGAATTTTAATTTATCATTCCCTTGTCTTCCCAATGATTTTACTTCATACTTATGTATTCATACATGTGTTTGCATGTATTTGTACAACCATATAGATAGTTAGTTATATATACTATTTCTTGTTGGAAGTACTGGTAATTTACAAAAAAATGCTGTCTGTATTCTTAAATAATCTGCTTTTTAAATGTTTTGTGACCTTTACTCAGATGTTCAGAATTATAGCTCATTTTCTTCACCTCTATGTAATATTCTACTATGTGACTATATGAAAATTATTATTTCATTTACCCTTATTTGTATAACTTTTTAATCTTGTTTTGCTAGAACAACATTTCTACTTTAAACATCCTTTAACGCATATTAGATGATTATGTACAAGACTTATACCCATTAATAAAATGTTAAATAATAAGATATTTTTACCTTGCTTATAATGCCAAATCATTTTACACAGTTGGCAGATGCTATTTCTTAACTTTAGTGTAACAAGAACACAGGAAAGTTCTTTCGATTTTTTTTTATTATTATTTTTGTCTTTACTTGTTGAAGAACCATTCTGTTATACTTTTCGTTTCATGAAATTTGCTTTTAAAATTTATAATATAAGAAAGTTGAAAGATTTTTTTTCAACTTCCATTTTAATCAGTATTAACTTACCATATTGCGAAATTTTGGTGAAGGTGCAAAAGAAGTTTCTGCAACCAATGCACAAAGGACAAATTAAAATTAAGAAGCAGCAGTGGGGAAAGCATAATTTCTTATGGAAACACATGTACTTCTTAGTAACAGAAAAATATGTAAATTCTTTACTCATGACCCTAAAGGTAATAAAGTAAGCTTTTGTGGCAATATTGATACAATACATTCCTAAAATGACTTCAAGGCTGTAAATATTTTGTTAGTCCCAAATTAAGATCACTTGTGACAAATAATTTTATGCATTGTTTAATAACTCCCCAAATCTCCTTTTGAAGGTACCATACTGGATTTTTTTTTTTCATTTTTACAGATGAGACAGCCAAGTTAGACAAGTCAATGCCTAAGTGACTTACTTAATATGAATACATTAATGAGTACTCAGTTCTAATATAAAGGATCTATCCAACACCTCACAGTTGCTTTATTCTGAAATTCATGAGCCACTTTGAGCTTTAAGGAAGACAGATAACTTGTCAGCAGAAGGATCGGTGAGTCTTCTTCTTACACAAGGCCTTGACTTTAGTAGACTCAGAGCTGACAAGCAAAAAATCAGATTGTCAAGGAATATCGGGAAATGCGAAAAGCAATTCACTAATTCAATTTTATATAAAGACAGTTATTCCCTACTTCATTTTACCAGTTTAAGAATGGCCACTCCAACAAAACAGGCCCTTCATTCCTAGGTTAGAGCAGTTATTTACTACATTTTCTAAGAAATGTGAAATACTTCATGCAGGACTGAAAACTTTACTCACCAGAGTGAAGAAGAAATACCAAGGCAATGATGAAAATAGCTTTGATCCATGATGAGAAGAAATACATTTTATGATGTCTGTGGATGAAACCTTTAGTAATATTTAAAACACATAGAACAGGAAAAAATTACCCATTTCTAAATGAAAGTTTCTCAGAGGTAAAGGAACTATTCTAACCCTCCAGATTACTAATCATTGTGGACTCTTCCCTTCATTCTTCCCCAACCTTCGGGAACAGCAAGACATGACATGTGATTAGAAGGCTCTGAAAGACTTGGAAACCTCAGGAAAAATCCTCTTCACACATTTAAGAAAAAGCGGTTCACTCTCCCAACCCTCTGGGTTAGCCAACAAGGAGCCTGGCTACATTTAAGGCAATATCCGCATTGAAATCTCAGTTTTCCTTAGAAAATAGAAACCGTTATTTCAGGAACGATGAATCTGGAGCAGTGCTCATGACAACCAGACACCAGGGTTGTGAACTCCAACCCCACGCATTGAAAATAGAAAAGTGGTGGTAAATGAGGCCCACAGCTCTAGAGACTGTGTTTATTTCATTTACCTTTTACTTCTCCAGCACCTCTACCTAGCTAAGGAGTCTCCTTTACTGATCTGTTGATGAGCTTTATGGGGGCAAGACAGACAGATGGCCCAGGGCAGATAACACACAGAGGCATGAGGATTTCTGCCTGGAAGCTGTGAAGTAGCTCCTGTGACGTACCTCACATTTTTCTCAGCAGATCTTCACTCAGCAGGAGGTTTGGGACCATCTGATCTGATGTATCCAGAAGTCATAAGAGTACTTAGAGATCCAAGATAGAGGGCAGATGTGAAAGCTTTCCAAGCTGCTGAGTTGGAAAAGGCAACAGCATAAAAGAAAAAGAAAAATGAGTTTGGGGAATTGTAATTAAATTAGACACTTAGTATTTTGCAACCTTAGAAACTTAATTGGAGATTTGGATTTTATTAGACTTTTTATTTTGAAGTAAATGTAAATTTACATAAAATTGTAAGTACAAATGCAGAGTCCTTGGGTTCCCTCTTATCAACTTTGTAAATGGGAACATCTTGTAAAACTAGAGTACAAATTCATAACTGAGAATAGACATTACCTAGAGACATTTAACCCACGTCCAATTCCAGGTCTTAGAGTCCGAGGAGTAGGATAGCTTTCTGTGACTGTGGTTAAAATGCCGGAGGTATGGGTGTTGAGATGGTGGCCACAAAGTTAGGATTCATCATGCAGGCACAGAGAGAAATTCAGGCTCCACAGCCTGGGACAGTGCTAGCCCAAAACTGCAGTTGCTGCAGTGCTCTAGGCTTGGACGTGTGCAATGTGGTCACATAGCTGGAGTCTGAAATATTGACAGTTGTGAAGGAGCTGTGGAGCTGAGATCTGGAGAGTGGGCATGAGTGAAAATGCTGTGACTCTTGGGTTAGGAGCTTGCACAGGGTTGGGAGAGATAGAGTGTTACATCAATGCCTGTTTATTGGATGTGAACTCAGTTAGATCTCCTGTTGTTACCTTCATTGCAAGAGATTCCAGTGGCTTCTAAAGACCAGGCTAGTGAAGGTTACATGACTGATACTGATACTGATAGTCATCATCCTTCTTCTCTGTACCTAGCCTTCTCTAGACTTCTAACCAATCTCTCCAAGGAGCCTTTCTGTGTGGTTACTCTCCATTTTTGTTTGTTTGTTTGTTTGTTCATTTGTTTTGTTTTGCTTCACTCTGTTACTGTGGATTTTTTTACTAAAATTTTATTTTATGTTTAATTTTTGTTTAATTTCCTTCTCCACCACCTCTACCTAGCTAAGGAGTCTCCTTTATTAATCTGTTGATGAGCTTTATGAGGGTAAGACAGATAGATGGCCCAGGGCAGATAACACACAGAAGCATGAGGAGTTCTGCCTGGAAGCTGTGTGAAGTAAATTTTGTATAATTTAATTTATATATAAATGCTAGGTGTATATATTTATGGGGTACACAGGATACTTTGATACAAGCATGTAATGCATAATAATCATATTACTGTACATTCTTAATTGGACCCTTGGCCCTCCCTTCAAAGGCTATTTTTGTTTGTGGATAACTGTCTTTGTGTGTGTGTGTGTGTGTGTGTGTGTGTGTGTGTGTGTGTGGATGAAGGCTGGTATCTGCCACTCCACCTTATTGCTGATGAGACTCCCTACTAGCTTTTATTGAGTAACTTTTTGACAATATGACAATTCAGAGTTGTGTTTCTTCACAAATTAAAAGGCATTTCTTCTGTTTGAAGAAGAATTTAAAATGCCTTCTGTTTAAAGGCATTTCTGAATCTCCACATGAGAATTATGTCTCAAAGATTTTGAGGTTGTCCCTGACTTAGGATGAATTTACTTATGTTTCTTTGACTTTGCAATAGGTTTATTAAGATGTAACCCCGTTGTTAGTCTAGGAGTATCTGTAAAATTTTTCAACTTTATGATGGGTTTATCAGGGTATTAAATACATTTTTGTCTTATGATATTTTCAACTTATAATGAGCTTATAGATACATAACCCCATCGTAAGTTGAGGAGAATCTGGAGTATGTTTATGAGTAATTTTTTTGTCTCCTAGTAGTTAGCAATTCACTTTTGGTGGGTTGGATCACTGTTGTGGAATCTAAATGGTTTATCAGACCAAATAACACAGTCACCTCTATTTAGATATTTGCATTTACTCTTGCTGTTAACATTATTCTTCAAACAATTTAAGCAAAGCTCTAGTACAAATTGTATCATAGTATGTGTGTGATTCTTTTATAGAATGGTGTTGCCTTTAAAAATGCAGGGCTTACAAGTGCAATGTTACAGTGTATGATCATTTATACACCATGATTTTAGATTATTATATTATAATTTATATATAATTTATACACTCATGATTTTAGATTATGTTTATCCTGAACAAGTTGAGTTAAAGTACCCACTTAGATAAAATTGGTTAGATTGTTTCATGAGGCAGTTTCTAAAGTCGAGTACATGGTCTTTGAATAGGTGTTCTTAAAGTAGATGAAGATAAAATGAAGTTCGATGGTGATCAAGAGAACTTTACAGAAATCTCTTCTGGAGGTTCTGAATCTTTAGAACAGAGGAAATCTAAAGTATCTGTACATTTTATAAACACCTAAGTAAAGTGAAACATGATCTTTGGAAAGTATTTCTTTGTTTATAGGTACATATACACATGTCTTAACCTACTACCATAAACAAAAAGGCCTTTTAATGAATATAATAAAATATTTTAACATTTTATTGTGCAAAATATTTACATATATACATTGTGTTGGGCTTTATATTATCAAACAAAAAATTAAGATAGTTTTTTAAGCTGTCATCGAATAATTGAAGATAGAGAATAAAAATCTTGCAATTATAAGACCTAAGAGTTGGAAAGAGAAGAGCATTGAATATTTGGTATTTCATATTGTGTCCTATAAGAAAAATGACTTGCTCTTCTAGGAATCAAAGACGCTGATTGTGAGACTCATTGGTTGTAGAATCCACTGCAAAATGATATCACAATAAAAGCTATGGGAATGTGCAGCTCCAGCAAAATGTCAGCATATACCATAATGAACAAAATTAAGTTTGCCACCACTTTGTAGAGAGAGTGAGAGAGAAAAAAAAAAAAATGAATCATTAACAGAACACTCTGAACTGCCTGGCAGTACACAGAATGCTTCTAAACGAGGAGGATTTGAACTTGGAACACAATGGAGAAGACATGCTTCACTCCTACCCGCAACTGGGCCCCACCTTCTCTTCAACCCCACTTATATCCTTTCCTCATTATAGGGATACTTCCCCCTTCCTACTTGCTCAGTTATGACTCAATCTTTAGAGAAGACCTACAAAAAAATGGCGTTCTATTATGTTATTCTAGGTCCTCCATGAGACAAACATAATTTTGGGATTAAATGGGCAAAGATTGTATAAAAGGTACCTCCTATATAAGAAATTTGGAAGTAAGGTATAAAAGGCTGGGAAAGCCTTACACCACAAACTTTTCCGGAGTAAAGGAAAGAGGGAAGGTAGTCTGGGTAGAAGTGTCCTGGACTGTCTTGAACTCTAAGAAATGTTTGAAAAGCCATCATGGTTTCAGGAGGCAATGTTGAAAATCACATGATTTTCTTCCTAGTATTAATAGGCTCATTATGATGGATTTCAGAGTGCAGCACTCATCTGATTCTTGCTCAGGTAGGATCCTTGTAGCTGGAGGTCTGCAAAGTTGATTTTTCATGGCACCACAGAGATACACCATTCAGCATCACAGTTTGGAATTACATCATGCTGGCTTCTAGTGTGCCTTTGGTAACTAATAATTAATTTAAAATATGTTAAATTAATTTATGTATATGTATGAAGAATATCCAGCATGATTATACTGATAGTTCAAACACTACTTTCAGAAATAAAAATCATAAGGAAAAGTATGCATGTGTTCCCTTGGCTTTTTCAAAAATGTTAGTTATTTTTAGTATATATTGTGCCTATGTTACCAGGAACATAAATTTCCCTCTTATTTTTGTGATGATTTCTTCATTACTTTGGAAGAGCAAATATTAAATATTGTGTTCTTACTTCAGTGCAGTACAGAAATAACATAGATTGAAATAAGTGATGCCATTGATTGCACACACTGGAAAATAATCCTTTGTGCAAATATGTATAAGAATAAAGTATGTATTGCAGTCTGGCTGTAAAACAGAGAGAGAAAACATAATTTGTAATATGAAATGTCATACACCCAAACTGAGGAAAGCATAATGTATATTTAGGTTCAAAGACAAACAGTTAAGTACTCACATTCCAGTATAAAATAAAACAATATCAATATTTGTATAAGTTTTCTGTTAAGAAAAATGCCATGCAACTGGCTGAATGAGTTTCTATAACGTAGTCACCCTTTACTACCATCCATGATCTTCTCTCCCATGTCACATCTCCCTCACTCTTGCCACACTCAAGGAAATCATCAAGCTAAGTGATTTATTCACCCATCCACGTATCTCTTCATAATTTCACTACATGTCAATATATTAATTTCCTACATTTGTCTGTTTTCTGTAGTTTTGGATATCTTGATAATTTACACAAAGCTAACAATACTATATGCATTCCTATATGACTCGCTTTGCACACACTCTTGTATATATTGACATCTAGAGCCTTATTTTACTTATTCTCACCTAAATATAATGTTTCACTGTCTGAACAGAGAGAAGTCATCACAGTTTATCTTCCTACAAATTGATAGTTGGGGTGCTATTTTATTGCCTTTTGTTTTGTTAGGGTGGACAATTCTACCCTAAATACACTTTTACAAATCTCTGTTGTATACAACAGCAAGTAACTGCCAACTGTTGAAATATTGGATAAGATAAACACATTATTACCTTGTGTAGATATTAAATTGGTTTTGTATTGCTTGCTAGCTTGTGTTACTTGATCTTGGTGTAATGACAATACACATATATATTTACTTTTTGAATAATCTGTATTTTGTACTTTTGCTAGGTCAATGTTGTGATTGGAAAAATTTTTAAAAAGTTAAAACTTACATTTTTCAAACTTCAGATAAACCACTAGTAACTTACCCAATTCTCTTTATGTGATTGTTTTACAATGGTGGCTGCTGCAACCAAAGAAAGTTTTTAAAAGGTAGGAAGCCCACACATACATTGGTAGTAGAAATGTATGCAAGTGACCTTAACACCTTGCTTGCAGGTACCAACTTTAAGAGCTTTATGCAAGAGGTCCTTTGTTGTGATGAAAGTAACCTATGTGAAGTTGCTTAGATATGAACAAATTCTGCTCAAATATCAGAATATCTAATTCAATACCTAACAGCTACCTCATTCTGAAATTCATGAATTTCTTGAGCTTTAAGAAAAATAACTTGCCATGGCCAAATAGGAACAGCTCCAGTCTCCCAGCACGAGCAACACAGAAGACAGGTGATTTCTGCATTTTCAACTGAGGTACCGAGTTCATCTCACTAGGGAGTGGGGGACAACCGGTGCTGGTCAGCTGCTGCAGCCCGTCCAGCGAGAGCTGAAGCAGGGCGAGGCATCGCCTCACCTGGGAAGCGCAAGGGGGAAGGGAATCCCTTTTCCTAGCCAGGGGAACTGAGACACACAACACCTGGAAAATTGGGTAACTCCCACCCCAATACTGCATTTTACCAAGGATCTTAGCAAACGGGCACACTAGCAGATTATATCCCACACCTGGCTGGGAGGGTCCCACGCCCACGGAGCCTCCCTCATTGCTAGCACAGCAGTCTGTGATCTACAGGCAACGCAGCAGCAAGGCTGGGGGAGGGGTGCCCACCATTGCTGAGGCTTAAGTAGGTAAACAAAGC
>NW_012098500.1:0-1201 GCF_000951045.1 Mandrillus leucophaeus
CCAGCACTTTGGGAGGCCAAGGCAGGCGGATCACGAGATCTGGGGTTCAAGACCAGCCTGGCCAGCATGATGAAACCCCACTGTACAGCTATCCTAGCATTAACCTTTTAAGTTAAAGATTGAGGGACATACCCTCTGCGGTGAGATGCCCCAACTAGACACATCAACATGATTCATTACCATCACAACTATACTCCCTACGCTATATCTCATCATACAATTAAAATTACTAAACATAAACTACTACCGACCTCCCCTTACAAAAAACCCCAACCTACAAACCCATAATAACTATCAACAACCAAAATGAACGAAAATCTATTTACCCCATTCTCAACTCCAATAGTGCTAGGTCAGCCCGCCACGATCCCCATTATCTTATTTCCTATGCTACTGATTCCAACCTCCAAATACCTTATTAACAACCGACTAACCACCATTTTTGTAAAAATACAAAACTGAGCTGGGTATGGTAGCACATGCCTATAATCCCAGCTACTCCGGAGGCTGAGGCCGGAGAACTACTTGAACCTGAGAGGTGGAAGTTGCAGTGAACCAACATCGTGCCATTGCACTCTGGCCTGGGCGACAGAGTGAGACTTCGTCTCAAAAAAATAAAATAAAATGCTGTTTCACGTGAAAGTAGTGTTTTGTTTTGTTTTTGGTTTTTGTTTGTATATGTGTATATAATTTTTTTTTTTTTAAGACAGGGTCTTGATCTGTCACCTAAGCTGGAGTGCAGTGGTGTAATCACAGCTCACTGCAGCCTCCAACTCCCATGTTCAAGCAATCTACCCAGTTTAGCCCCCTGAAAATAGCAGACTACAGTCCCATTCCACCATGCCCATCTAAGAAAGTCGTGTTTTAGGCTGGGCGCGGTGGCTTACACCTGTAATCCCAGCACTTTAGGAGGCCGAGGTGGGCGGATCACGAGGTCTGAAGTTCGAGACCAGCCTGACCAACATGGCGAAACCCTCTCTCCACAAAAAAATGCAAAAATTAGCCAGGGCCATGCACAGTGGCTCATGCCTATAATCCCAGCACTTTAGGAGGCTGACTCAGGCAGATCACCTAAGGTCGGGAGTTCGAGACCAGCCTGACCAACATGGAGAAACCTCATCTCTACTAAAAGTACAAAATTAGCCTGGTGTGGTGGTGGGCACCTGTAATCCCAACTACTCAGAAGGCTGAGGCAGGAGAA
>NW_012098501.1:0-1429 GCF_000951045.1 Mandrillus leucophaeus
GGGTTTTACCATGCTGGCCAGATTGGTCTTGAACTCCTGACCTCGTGATCTGCCTGCCTCGGCCTCCCAAAGTGCCAGGATTACAAGTGTGAGCCACCAAGCTCGGCTGGACCCTTTTGTCCTTAAATAATGTTTCGGTCTCTGGTATATTTTTTTTTCCTCTGAGGTCTACTTTATCTAATATTAATAAAGTCACTCCTGTTTTCTTTTTTATTTATTTTGAGACAAAGTCTCGCTCTTATCCCCTAGGCTGGAGTGCAATGGTGCAATCTTGGCTCACTGCAACCTCTGCCTCCTGGGTTCAAATGATTATCCTGCCTCAGCCCTCCGAGTAGCTATGACTACAAGTGCCTGCCACCATGCCTGGCTAATTTTTGTATTTTTAGTAGAGATGGGGTTTCACCATGTTGGCCAGGCTGGTCTCAAACTCCTGACCTCATGATCTGCCCACCTCAGCCTCCCAAAGTGCTAGGATTACAGGTTGAGTCACTGCACCTGGTGGGAAACTAATTTATTATACTAGACCAATGGTTTTCAACCTTGGCCACACATTCTCGAGAATCGACAGCCAACCATGTGCGTTAACAGTCTTGGGCATTCAACCTGGTCAAACTTTTGGATGGCTATATCCCCAGGAACTGTGCAGCAAAGACAAGTCATATCTACTCTGCCCCGTTCAGATTCCTAACCTACAGAATTCATGGGTATAGCAAAATGGGGTTTTTTTAGACCACTAAGTTTTAGAGTAGTTTGTTAAGCAACAATAGTAACTGAGACACCTTCCCAGCTTTTTAAAAAAAATCCTAGTGTCCAAGGTGCACTACAGCCCAATTAAGTGAGAATCTCTGGGGCTGGGACCCAGGCATCTATTTTTAAAGCATCCCAGGAAATTCTGTGGTGCAGCCAAGGTTGAGAACCAAAGTCCAGATCCATGCAGTTCAACACACTGGCCACATATAGCTGTTTAAATTTAAATTAATGAAAATAAAATTTAAATTTAAATTCCTTGATCATAGTCACATTTCAAGTATTCAGTGATCATATATGGCTAGTGGTTGTCATATTGGACAGTGAAGGTATAGAACATTTCCATCATCTCAGAAAATTCTACTGGACAGTGCTGGTCTAGACTAGCAGTTCTCAAAGCTTGGTCCTGAGCTACCAGCATCAGCCATCACCTGGGAACTTGTTAGAAATGCACATTCCCAGCTGGGCGCAGTGGTTCACACCTATAATCCCAGCACTTTGGGAGGAAGAGGTGGGCAGATCACTTGAGGTCAGGAGTTTGAGACCATCCTGGCCAACATGATGAACACCCATGTCTACTAAAATACAAAAATTAGCCAGGTGCAGTAGCAGGCACCTGTCCCAGCTACTCGGGAGGCTGAGGCAGGAGAATGGCATGAACCCGAGAGGCAGAGCTTGCAGT
>NW_012098502.1:0-1465 GCF_000951045.1 Mandrillus leucophaeus
GCGGAGCTTGCAGTGAGCCGAGATCGCGCCACTGCCCTCCAGCCTGGGCGACAGAGCGAGACTCCGTCTCAAAAAAAAAAAAAAAAAAAAAAAAAAAGCAATTTGATTAGAAAATATGTGTATTCTACCTATATATGCATGAAATGTGTAGTTGCACTTTAATTTTCTTCATTGTAACTAGACTCAAGCTTGTGAAAGAAGGAACTTGTCTTTTGTAGTTGTTCCATCTTCAGCATTTACAATGGCTAGCACAATGGCTCTCAGTAAATATTTGATTAATGAAAGAATAGTAAGTAGTTAATAAATGATAGCAGTGCTACTTAGTTTCTTTTTGGTTACACAGAGGAAACATGCCCAGATTGCCTTAGGTTTCTGTTACTCTCTGAGATTACTCTGTGTTAACTCTACCTCTGCTAGGGAAGAGGTGCACCAAGGGGTATGATAAGCCAACATTCTTCAAACTCAGGATAAGGTCTTCATCATCCATAGGACTTTTGATGTGGGGTGAAAGATATTCCCTGCTTTGATTATTGTTTTCTTTAATTATTAAGTTTCTGTATCTAGAGCATAAAATATAATGAATTTTTCTCACATGTAAACTTGATTATTAATTTTGATTAATACATATTTCTTTTCTTTTTTTTTTTTTTTTGAGACAGAGTCTTGCTGTTGCACACGCTGGAGTGCAGTGGTGCACTCTTGGCTCACTGCAACTTCTGCCTCTGGTGCAAGCGAGTCTCCTGCCTTAGCCTCCTGAGTAGCTGGGATTACAGGTGCACACCACCACGCCTGGCTAATTATTTGTATTTTTAGTAGAGACGGAGTTTCACCATGTTGGCCAGGTTGGTCTCGAACTCCTGACCTCAAGCGATCCGCCCACCTTGGCCTCCCAAAGGGCTGGGATTATAGGAGTGAGCCACCACACCTGGCCAATTCTTTGTTTTTTTTTTTTTTTTTTTTTTTGAGACGGAGTCTTACTCTTTCCTCGAGGCTGGAATGCAGTGGCGCCGTCCTGGCTCACTGCATCCTCCATGTCCCAGGTTCAAGTGATTCTCCTGCTTCAGCCTCCCGCGTAGCTGAGGTTACAGGTGCCCACCACCACTCCCGGCTAAATTTGTATTTTTAGTAGAGATGAGGTTTCGCCATATTGGCCAGGCTGGTCTCGAACTCCTGACCTCAAATGATCTGCCTGCCTTGGCCTCCCAAAGTGCTGGGATTACAGGCATGAGTCACCGCATCTGGCCAGATTCAGATTCTTAAATGCCAATTGAGTTATTAACAGGGAAATACTAGAAGCATTTCCATTACATAAGGAAAGAGACAAGAGTACATATCACCATTACTATTTAACTTCTTTTTTTTTTTTTTTCTTAAGATGGAGTTTTGCTCTTGTTGCCCAGGCTGGAGTGCAATGGTGCGATTTTGGCTCACCACAACCTCCGCCTCCCAGGTTCAAGTGATTCTC
>NW_012098503.1:0-1380 GCF_000951045.1 Mandrillus leucophaeus
AGCCTGGCCATCATGGTGAAACCCCATCTCTACTAAAAATACAAAAATTAGCCAGGCGTGGTGGCAGGCACCTGTAATCCCAGCTACTTGGGAGGCTGAGTCAGAAGAATTGCTTGAACCTGGGAGGTAGAGGTTGCAGTGAGCCGAGATCATGCCACTGCACTCCAGCATAGGCAACAAAAATAAATAAATAAAATAAATACATAAATAAAAAATAGAAAAACAAAAATAGTCCAGGTGCGATGACTCACATCTATAGTTCTAGCACTTTGGGATGCTGAGGCAGGTGGATCACCCAGGCGGATCACCCGAGTCCAGGAGTTCGAGACCAGCCTGGCCAAAATGGCGAAACCCATCTCTACTAAAAAATACAAAAATTAGTTGGGCGTGGTGGCGCACGCCTAATCTCAGCTACTTGAGAGTCTGAGGCACAAGAATCACTTAACCCGGAAGGCAGAGGTTGCCGTGAGCCGAGATCGCGCCACTGCACTCCAGCCCGGGAGACAGAACAAGACCCTGTCTCAAAAATAAAAACAAAAAATAAAAAATTAAGAATAAGGTAAAATATGGCTCTGTTTGAAAAGAACTGCACAAATGAAGTCAGACCTGCAAAACCTGCTTTGTTTTCATGCATGCAAGTTGTAAAAATAATTATGTTTTACTCCTCTAAAGACAACTAAATGAGGATGCTTAGATCATGAAACACACACACAAAATTGGCTAATTTCAGATCATCTGGTGGGTCAATAGTGTTTTATACTCAGATTCTTTTAAGTAACATGACCTGTTATTGTCAGAATATAAAAATGCCAAAAGCTTCTCTTTTTTCTGATATACTAGTTCTAATTTGCATCTAAATGAAAAAGCTTTTTAGCATGACAAAACACCCTTGCCAAGCTGATGGACGACTTTTGAGACAGATTTGGTGAATACACAGAAGTTTAACTAAAAAGGCCAACATTTTGTTAATTGGATTTGCTAAACAATACCTACCACAGCCTCATTGAAACTCTTCGGTAATTTCTTTTACATGAAACTAAACCAAACATACCCCGAGTAGCATACTTATGTTTGAAAATAAGCATCTTCAATTCTGGATCCAAATACGAATCAATTATTTTCAGTGTTTTGGGTAGGCTCTTTTTCCCCTCCCCAAGCACCTTTCTTGATGCTTTAAATGAAAAGCAAGGAAAAAATGGTTTAAAAAGTAAAATACCAGGCCTGGCACAGTAGTTCACACCTGTAATCCCAGCACTTGGAGTCTGAGGCAGGAGGATGACTTGAGCTCAGGACTTCTGAGATCAGCCTGGGCGATATAGGGAGACATAGTCTCTACCAAAATAAATAAATAAATAAATAAATTTTTAAAAAATTAGCTGG
>NW_012098504.1:0-1048 GCF_000951045.1 Mandrillus leucophaeus
TAATCCCAGCACTTTGGGAGGCCAGGGCGGGTGGATCACCTGAGGTCAGGAGTTCGAGACCAGCCTGGCCAACATGGCAAAACCCCATCTCTACTAAAAATACAAAAATTAGCCAGGCGTAATGGCCCATGCCTGTAGTCCCTGCTACTTAGGAGGCTGAGGAAGGAAAATCACTTGAACCCGAGATGGGGAGGTTACAGTGGGCCAAGATCGTGCCACTGCACTCCAGCCTGGGTTACCGAGCAAGAGTCTTGTTTCCAAAAAAAAAAAAAAAACCCTCCAGCCTGGGTGACAGAGCGAGACTCTCTCAAAAAAATAAAAAAATAGTCAAAGGATGACAATTTCCTTCCACGCAGTACTTTCTTTCCCCAAAAAATAAAATGCTTAATGCTTAAGTGAGGTCAGATAATTTAAAAATCTTTATTGCTGTAAATAAATATTAAAGAATAATTTTAGTGTGTCATAGATCACTGACTTAAGATACCACTTAGGTTAGGAGGGCACTTTTTTTTTCTTTTTATTTGCACAATTTTATGGAGTATACGTGCAATTTCGTTACATGCATAGATTTCATAGTAATCAAGTCAGAGCTCCTAGGGTATGCATTAGCCGGGAAGGTGCCTTGCACCCATTAACCAATTTCTCATTATCCTCCCTGTTCCCACCCGCTCACCCTTCAGAGTCTCCATCGTCTGACGTTCACTCTCTACATCCATGTGAACACATTCTGAAGCACCCACTTAGGAGTGAGAACACACGATACTTGTCTTTCTGGGCCTAGCTTCACTTAAGATAATGACCTCTACTTCCATCCGTGTGCCGGGGGGGCACTTTTAAAGTTCGGGGTTTTCCACGCTGGCTTGGAGGCCTTCCGTGCCTAAAAGTGAGTTCAGGGCCAGGGCCCCCCAAATGCCTTCTTTCCCTTCAGCTTTCTCCAGAGCTCACAGCCCGCCGTGGGCCCTCAGTGAAACGCGCAGAAGATTTATGACAATCTCAGCAAAGGCGCCAGCTTGCAGGCCTCTCCCCTGCCCGGCTCCCGACCCAAAGG
>NW_012098505.1:0-1726 GCF_000951045.1 Mandrillus leucophaeus
ATTTTTGTGTTTACCTTGTAAAACTGTATTAAATAATCTGTTTAATGATGTAGGCACTTTTCCATATGTATGTTATACTTAAAATTTAAATGCTTACTTTAAAAATGCACACCCTCTAACACATTTAATATGCACCTGAGATGATAATTCTAAACTATCAATACAATAAAACCCCACTATTTCTTATCTTTTTCTCAACATACATCTCTTTAATTCATAAAAACAAGCTCATTCATTCATAGCAAGAACTGACCATTTCTGTTAATGATCCATATTGTGTCTGCATGTGTTAGAAGTTCAATGACAATAAGAATTATAAAGACAAGACCTCTGTCACTTTCAAACAGTATGCTCTAATAAGTCCTGGAAACTCTATTTAATGTTTACACAAACTTTACTAGACACCCAGCATGAAGTTGAAGATATATTAGAGCTTAATCTGTAAAGATACGGACCTTGGTCTTTCAGATATGCTATTGTACAATGACTCCTACTGATGTTACACAGTGTGCGTGTGTGTGTGTGTGACAGAGAAAGAGAAAGAGGTCTCTCTCTCTGGCTTTTTTTTTTCAATGAGTCAGTGGTGTTGGGTCAATAAAATTAACATTCCTATTTTACTCATTCTGTGGAAACAAGTTCACGTGCCAATGGGTGTGCATGCTGATACTGGGGAGGCCTTCACCTCCCCCAAAATGCATATTGTATTAATTTTCCAAATAAATATTTAACAAATATTCAATGATAGTCAGTCTTTTCCTCTCTTCTTTTTATAGAAAAGGGGTCTCATTATGTTGCTTGCCCAGGCTGACCTTGAATTCCTGGGCTCAAGCAATCCTCCTGACACATGTAACACCAAGCCTGGTTATTTCCTCACTTACATTTTACAATAGCATGAGATTATCTACATCTGGCATTCAGCATTTTATATGCCAGAGAAAGACAGATGAGAATACTGCAATTTGGGGTTAAAATGAAGGGTCACAAACTGATAGTTCACAGAGCAAATCATATCCAGCAGTTATATTTTGTTTGAAAAACACAACGTTTTCAAAAAATTACTTAATTCCCAGAATTAAATGATTTAAAGGTTGTATTTTTAAAAGATCTAGATTTGGGCCAGGCGTGGTGGGTCATGCCTGTAATCCCAACACTTTGGGAAGCTCAGGCAGGCAGATCAGTTGAAGTCAGGAGTTTGAGACCAGCCTGGCCAATATGGTGAAACCCTGTCTCTACTAAAAATACAAAAATGAGTCGGGTGTAGTGGTGGGCACCTGTAGTCCCAGCTACTGGGGTGGCTGAGGCAGGAGAATTGCTTGAACCTGGGAGGCAGAGGTTGCAGTGAACAGAGATCGCATCACTGCATTCCAACCTGGGAGATAGAGTGAGACTGTCTCAAAAGAAAAAAAAGAAAAAGTCTAGATTTGGAGTTTCTTTTGACAATCAAAAGATCTAAAAATGTTGTACTTGTATCACTATATGGAGTCCTGAGCTGAGTCCTGCTACCTCCTCTAGGCTAAATGTAAACTCTTCAGTTCAAGAATTGTCTCCATGCAATGCACAGCCTGCTTCATCATTTATATTACCTGCCTGACTCCTAAAGACATTTCAGGTTTTAATCCCTGATTTTCATAGAGAGTATAATTTAATTATCTGGTGAATTCTTTAATTAAAATTTTATTTTCCCCTACTACTATGGAGTATATTGATATTTTAACCAAAGTATTCT
>NW_012098506.1:0-2525 GCF_000951045.1 Mandrillus leucophaeus
TGAGGATTATTTTGCTAATTTTATTTTCAATGGCTATGATTTCTTAGAAATCATCATGCATAGTTAGGAATTCCTTGAAGTGAAAGAATCTGCTAATTGTTTTCAAATATAAAAAAAATTACAGATACTAAGTATAACGATGTGTAGAGTTGATGTAACGCAGAATTTCAGGGCGTTTCATTACATTTTGACTGTGGAATTTTCATTTTGTGACTTGGAGTCAATGAGAATTTTTGTAGTCCATGAAACATTTTTCGAGGCTCTTGAGAAGCTCATAGGTCCTCCGTCCTGTCTGTGGCACCTGATGGGAAAAATCCTTCTGCTCGAGGCAGCTGAGTTCAAGTGGGGGGTCATTTCTTTCCATTATTAGTTTTTGTCTCATGTCTTCTGACCTGAGAGCCTGTGCAAGCTTTGAGTGTATCAACAGGTAAAGAACACCCCCTTCCACTTTCCTTTAATCTCAGAAACTTCATTTCAACACCTGTCTTTCAGCTAAGCCATCATATAGGCAGGCATCAGGGTGGCAGAATCCCCCCAGCCCCAGGGATTTCTCTAAAGCCTGTCTCTACCCAGTGCTCTCAGGCATACCACAGTCAAGCCAGACATCATCCTCACTGTCAGGGTTCCGCAGAAATAGATATCCCACAAAGGGCACTATCTCGCCCGAGGATTTGTTTTCTCTTGCTGATAATTCCTCTCCATAAACATTTTTGAGAAAGATGAATAGGTGTACCTTTCTGGAACAGCGGGTGGATGCTGGGGCGTGAAATGACTCTGCACGGCATGTTTTATGGATGAAGGGAGGGTCCTGAGGACTGCCTTTCATGTCCTCAGCCTCTGACTTGGTTGCAGATTGCCTGGGCTACTCTTCTGTAGGTGAAGGTTTAGCAGCTGCTTCTCTCACTGCTGGTAACCTCTGGAAGGCCCAGCCTGTGTGGAAGCTAGACACGCCCCAAGAGTTGGCTCAAAATACCACCAGCCTGTAGCAGCTCTGGGCCCACCCTGAAGACCTGGTCCTCTCAGTGCACCTCACAGCCAGTGCTGCAGGCTTCAGACACTCCATTCTGCTGTATCCCCCCTGCCCGCCCCTCTTCCTGACAGCCATGAAGGGAATGAATTTCTTCCCATCATGATGTTAATGAATGTCAAAGGGGGGAAAAAAGAGATAAGATCTCAGAAAAATAAAGACGCCAACATAAAAACAGAAGACACAGCGACCTTCAACAGGATGAACAAATGTGAGATTTTTCCATTCATCTCTGCCTAGGGGATGGGGACAGTGACTGTTAATAACAAAGTGACACCAAATGATTTGCTGACAGTTCATAAAGTTCCCTGTGAAGCCCAGAGTCAAGAATGCCAAATGACTCATGAAGGTAGCAAACCAGAAATGGGGTGAGGGGGGACCCCAGAACTGCGACCTGGGTCACAGGTTTCAAAGCAGGCTTATTTTCACAGGGCTGCCACAGTTAGCAAACAAAAATGTAGGATGCACGGTTATATTTTATTTGAGTTTTAGGTAAGCAATGATTTTTTTTATGTGTATTTGGGACATGTTAGTACTGAAAATTTGTGTGTTTATTTGAAATTCAAACTTAACTGGGCATCCTGAATTTTCTCTGGCAACCCTAACCCAGGGGCATAGCACTTCTCTTCATTTCCCGAGTAGGTACACATTTCCAGGCTCAACTTCCACCAGGAAGAGGCTCCCTCCAGCCTCTTATATCTTATAGTTTCTTGAATCTTATGCTGACTTAAAGATCCAGCTTACAGGCCACGTTTTTGAGAAGACGTTCTCCAACAAATCATTTCTTCCTTTCTCTCTGCTTTCTTGCCCACTGTGTTTTGCTTATGTTCCTATTTTGGTTTACGTTCAGTTGTGTGTGAGTCTGTTTCCCGCACTAGATTGGGAGCTAATCAAGGGCAAGGACTGTATCTAAATTCTTTCCCTTTGTTGCCCCCAATATAGTCTCACCTATGCCCAACGTGCATATTTTGTGAATGTTTGCTCACTGAATGAATGAATGAATGAATGATCAAAGCTAACATGCTTTGAGTGCTGACTATGTGCCAGGCATGCATTTAAGTCCTTTAATGTTCTAGTAACACTTTGAGGTAAGCATCATTTTAATTTCCATTTTAGGGATGGAGAAATGGAGGCACAGAGAAGTAACTTGCTCAAGGTCAAGGGCAGAGTTGGGACTTGAACTCAGGCAGTGTGGCTGCAGAGTCTGTGCTCTTAACCTCTGTAATAGGTCAAATGAATGAATGAATGAGCAGAAGAATGAGTGGAAGAATAAATGAAAAAATTCATGAGCAGAGGTGCAAACGGTAGTAAGATCAGGGAGACACGAGAGGTAGGAGCCAAGGTAAGTAATAGGATGTATCAGAGGCTGGAGGAATCAGAGTGAAACCAAGAAGACAAGCTGAGTGACCTGAACATGAGAGGCAGCCCAGCAGTAGGAAGGGCTGACCTCTGATTCTTCTTTCTGCTTTGGAAATCAATCCTTGGGCCCCAAGCGATC
>NW_012098507.1:0-1205 GCF_000951045.1 Mandrillus leucophaeus
GTAATCCCAGCACTTTGGGAGGCTGAGGCAGGTGGATCACCTGAGGTCAGGAGTTCGAGACCAGCCTGACCAACATGGTGAAACCCCATCTCTACCAAAAATACAAAAATTAGCTGGGTGTGGTGGGGCATGCCTGTAATCCCCTCCTGCTTGGGATGCTGAGGCAGGAGAATCGCTTGAACCCGGGAGACAGAGGTTGCAGTGAGCCGAGATCTCGCCATTGCACTCCAGCCTGGGCAACAAGAGTGAAACTGTCTCAAAAAAAAAAAGAAAAAGAAAAGAAAACTCAACTTATCAACTCTTTTGGAATGCAGCTAAAAGAATACTTATGGGAAAATTAGAGCCTTAAGTACATATATTACAAAACAAAAAAATCTGTAAATTAATGAGCTAGGTGTTTAATTCATGATGCTGGGAGAAAACAACAGTGAATTTGATATTTGTCTTGAGTATCACACTTCAGTGGGATCACCCACACACACATATTTTCATACAATGTGCAGCAAATTCATAAGGTGCTTTTCTGAGTTTTGTAGCTGTCTTGCTTATATCAGTTTCTCAATAAATGCGCGATGAATGAATGGATAAGCAAATGCTCAAGGCATTTCTCATTTCCTAGAAGCCACGTTAAAAAAATGTAAAAGCACAAAACAGATAAAATTAATTTTAATATTACATTTTGTTTAAGTCAGTATATAAAAAATACTGTCACTTTAAAATATAATCAATAGGCCGGGCGTGGTGGCTTATGCCTGTAATCCCAGCACTTTGGGAGGCTGAGGCCGACAGGTCACAAGGTCAGGAGTTTGAGACCAACCTGGCCAATATGGTGAAACCCCGTCTCTACTAAAAACACAAAAAGTAGTCGGATGTGGTGGCGGGCGCCTGTAATCCCATCTACTCGGGAGGCTGAGGCAAGAGAATTGCTTGAACCTGGGAGGTGGAGGTTGCAGTGAGCCGAGATCATGCCACTGCACTTCAGCCTGGGCAACAGAGTGAGACTCCTCTCAAGAAAAAAAACAAACAAAAATAATAATAAAATAAAATGTAATCAATATAAAAAATCATTGAGATATTTTTCTTCTTTTTTTCATATTCCTAAGCTTTCAAAAGCCAGTGTGTATTTTACGCATAAAGAATATCTAAATTCAGATGCTAAATTTTCATCAGGAACACCATATCAAGTTTTATATTTCATAAAATTT
>NW_012098508.1:0-1204 GCF_000951045.1 Mandrillus leucophaeus
ATCATTATCTTTGGTAAACACACTTTAAACTCATCTTGTTAAACTATTAAATTTTAATTGTTTTGCAAATTGCATGCAAATAAATATGAAATATAGTTTAACTTTTCTACGTTTTCTACATTTCAATACATTTAAAGTAATACCATGTTTTATGAAACAAATACAAAAATCACAAGTATTTTTTTCTATCAAAATTAATTTGCGGTACATATAGATTTGTCTTAGTCAACTGAACATCAATTAACTAAGTAGTTCTACATTTTCTTAGTACATATTTTAATGTATTACCTTCTTATTCTGATTACATACTGAATATTCCACCAAAAGAAAAATATAAAAAATTATGGAATAAAAATAAATTATATTCATTGCTAAGCTTTTGAGAAAAAAACATGAGTTATTTCTTTAACTAAAGACACACACTTTTATTTTATTTTATTCTATTTATTTTTATAGATTGGGGGTACACGTGTAGTTTTGTTGTATGATATGCTGCATAATGCTAAGGACTTCTGCTGTACCTGTTAGCTGAGTAGTGAATATTGTACCCAATAGATGAGTTTTCAACTCCCACTCCTCTCTCATTTCTCTTTTTTGGAGTTTCCAGAGTCTACTATTTTCCACTGCTTAGCTCACAATTATGAGTGAGAATACATGATATTTGATTTCCTATTTCTGAATTATTTCACCTAGGATAATGGCTCCAGCTCCATCTATGCTGCTGTAAAATACATGGTATCACTCTCTTCTATGGATGTTTAGTATTCTAGGATGTATGTATGTATACCACATTTTTCTATTCAATCACCAAATGATTGGCACTCAAGTTGATTCCATGACTTTGCTATTATGAATAGTGCTGCAATAAATATACTTGTGCAGGCTGGACGGGGTGGCTCACGCCTGTAATCCCAGCACTTTGGGAGGCCGAGGTGGGCGGATCATGAGGTTAGAAGATAGAGACTATCCTGGCTAACACGGTGAAACCCGATCTCTACTAAAAATATAAAAAATTAGCCAGACGTGGGGGCAGGCGCCTGTAGTCCCAGCTACTTGGGAGGCTGAGGCAGGAGAATGGCGTGAACCCAGGAGGCAGAGCTTGCAGTGAGCTGAGATCATGCCACTGCACTCCAGCCTAGGCGACAAAGTGGGACTCCGTCTCAAAAAAAAAAAAAATATATACACACACACACACACACACACA
>NW_012098509.1:0-1251 GCF_000951045.1 Mandrillus leucophaeus
AAAAAAAATGCCTGCAAAAACACACCAGCATGGCACGTGTATACATATATAACAAACCTGCACGTTCTGCACATGTACCCTAGAACATAAAGTATAAATAAATAAATAAATAAACAAATAAATAAATGCCTGCAAATTTAGAGTTCATTCTCTCTTGCTGGGCTTGGAACTCTGAGATCACCTTGTGAACAAGCTCATGCTATCCTGCTAGAATGTTAGAGGTTGTATGGCAGAAAACTGAGGTGCCCCAGCTAATAATTGCTCCTACTGCCCCAGTGAACAGCCAGCTTGTCAACCACCACATAAGTGAGTGAGGTCTTCCTATCTAACTGCTACTTGACCAGCTAGCTAATCACAGACAAATGAGAGAGTCCAGAAGAGGTTGGACAAGTCAGTGCACGCCAGCACTGAGCCAAACCATAGAATCCTAAATAAATAAACAATTTTTATTGTTTTTAGCCACTAACTTAAGCAGCAAAAGTTCATAGATACAATATCATTGACCAGAACTTAAACCACATTTCTACACCTAGCTGCCAAGGAGGCTGAGAAATGTAGATTGTTCTCTATGATCATGTGATCAACGACTGTTGAGCTTTCTTTTACTAGCATGGAAGGAAAGACAGATAAAGCAGTACAATTACTATCTCTGATAACAAACAAATATCGATTCACAGTTCAAGTCATGGAGATTCTCCTGCTCTTTACGGCTTAAAATGCAATTTGGTCTTAGAAATTTCGGTCTTGCCTGAATCACAGTTTTGGCCTTTAACATGCTTTCAGCCACAAGAGTAGAGGAAAGAAATGATCATCCCCATGAGATGCATTAGAAACTCAGAAATAACTTTCATTAGCCTGGCTTGGGTCTTCTCTTCTTTTGCTAATTTCGTAAAGTAGAAGATATTTCTTTGAAGTCTTCATCCTTTCCTACCATAGGCATTTAGTGCTATTAATATACTACTAAGTCCTGCCGTATTGGGCATCTCACAATTTTCTTATACTGTGTTTTCATTTTCATTCAGTTCAGAATACTTTTTAATTCCTCTTTGGGTTTCCTCTTTGAATCTTGGGTTATTTAGAATTGTGTGAGTTAGTTTCCAAATATTTAGAGCAATTCCAGGTTATTTTGTTATTGATTTCTAATTTAATTTAACTGCAGCCAGATAATGTATTTTATTTATTTATTTTTTATTTTTTATATTTTTTTGAGACGGAGTCTCGCTCTGTCGCCCAGACTGGAGTGCAGTGGCC
>NW_012098510.1:0-218 GCF_000951045.1 Mandrillus leucophaeus
CTTCTTCCTGGTTTAGTCTTGGGATAGTGTAAGTGTCCAGCAAATTATCCATTTCTTCTAAGATTTCTAGTTTATTTGCATAGAGGTGTTTATAGTATTCTCTGATGGTAGTTTGTATTTCTGTGGGGTCGGTGGTAATATTCCCTTTATCATTTTTTATTGTGTCTATTTGATTCTTCTCTGTTTTCTTCTTTATTAGTCTTGCTAGTGGTCTATCA